>NC_069501.1:523400355-523587855 GCF_027579735.1 Bombina bombina | reverse complement strand
GATTTCATAATAGTTTGGATTTTGGAATATTTGCATCTGTAAAATGGGACAGTTTGGAGAGGGGATGGGACCAGATGTAAACTTGTCATATTACAGCTTATATATGTAACTTAAATGTAGTTTTATATCATGTTTAATACGTTTGTATACATAGTACCCTCAGAAAGATAGTACAGAAATGCAATTAGTAAGGTTATACTTGCTGTTTTAAATATTTATTTAAGTTTTGGTGGAGATAAAAGTGTGAGATTAAAATCCTCCATTTCATACAAGTAAGAATAGAATGATTGAATGTATAAGCAATTAGCACATCTAGGCAAGTATCCCTGCTTGCTTTTGCCAGGAAGTACTCTGTATTCATTGTTAGCAATGCACCAGAGGATTCTGGGTAAGATATGAAAATTATATATACATATCTGATTTTTGCTTTCATTACTGTGTTCAACCACAGCAATTACCTTATTGTGTAGGTGCAGCCAAAACAGAACCACTTCTGGACAGCTGTTTCAAGCTTATTAGCTCTCATCAGCCAAAGATAGGTTTGACGTGTTGCTAGTTGAAGCTCATTTCCAGGGCAAAAGCAATATTCATTTAAGTTATGCTAAAGATAAAAGCATGAGATAAAAATCCTTGATTTTCTAAAAGTTAGAGCCATAAAATTATTATGTAAGCAATTAGTACATCTAGGCAAATATCCCTGCATGATTTTCCCCAGAAGTACTCTGTATACATTATAACCAATGCACCAGAGGATTCTGGGTAAAAGATGCAAATTAGATATACAATACACCATGCTTGTTGATCCAGTACTGTGTTTAACCTCAGAAATCAACTTATAGGGTAGGTGCAGCAATCACTTCTGGTATCCCTGCTTGCATCTATATTTTTTTCTATATGCACATTTTTATTTTTTTTTAATTATTTGTTCTTTTTTACTGGTTTTATTTAAATTTATTTTACTTTTCATTATAGGATCACATGACTCTTTCAGTTTTTGGGTTGATGAAAAGTCTCCTGTTGGTCCAGACCAAACAACATCAATCAAGAGACTAGCTAAAATCTCTCTGGTGAAAAAGGTGATGAAGAAGTGGTCTGTTACCCAAAGTTTAACATTTAAGGAACAACTTGAATCAGGCATTCGATATTTTGACCTACGTGTATCTTCAAAACCAGAAGAAGCAGGAAGAGACATTTATTTTATACATGGTCTATATGGAATAAAAGTATGGGATGGGCTGACCGAAATAAACCAGTTTTTGACATGTCATAGCAAAGAGGTTGTTTTGCTGGATTTCAATCATTTTTATGCAATGGAACATGAGCACCATATATATCTTGTGAACATGCTGCAGGAAGTATTTGGAGATAAACTTTGCAAGGCAGATTGTGTAGAAAATATTACACTGCAGTATTTGTGGGAAAAGGAATACCAGGTAAGTTTTATATTTTTAGACAAAATTCTTCATATAATTTAATCACAATTTCAAGTTAAAATTTCAAGGAGTAATATGAAATATATATAAAACTTAGGTAACACATTTTTATAGTTCATGTATTAAAAATGTATTTCAATATCACCTGAGTTTACACTTAAAGGATGTTCAAGTTTAAGAACTGCTTTTATTTATTACTTTTAAACATTATATGAATACACATAGTTATTAAAAAAATGTTTACTGTAATGGAGTAGTTTGAACTATTTGGATGCTTTATAAGTCCATTTGTAGTTTTATATCTCCTAATGACTTCACATACAAAAGTACACTATTAGTTAAAAGGCCACTACACCCAAAAATTTTCTTTCATGGTTCAGGTAGACAATAAAATTTTAAACAACATTCCAATTTACTTCTATTATCCAATTTGCTTCATTCTTTAGATATACTTTGTTGAAGAAATAGCAATGCACATGGGTAAGCCAATCACATGAGGCATCTATGTGCAGCTACCAATCAACAGTTACTGAGCCTATCTAGATATGCCATTTAACAAAGGATATCAAGAGAATGAAGCAAATGAGATAATAGAAGTAAATTAGAAAGTTGTATAAAATTGCATTCTCTTTCTAAATCATAAATGAAAAAAAAATGGGTTTCATGTCCCTTTAATCATCCTAGACACAGGCTAAATGAGTTTATAAGCAAACTCTCTGTGTAAATGATTTATTTTTACTGCAGATTTGTCCTTAAACCATGTATAAAATAAGATATAAATCTATTTCTAAGAGTCTGTATTTGGTTACAATTGTATTAAAATTTTAAAACTATGAAAATAAAAAACTTACTGGAACATGTTCAGTCCTATTTGGACACTTATTGTTGCAGTGTCCTGCTTTAGATGACATTAAATAAAGAATGTTATTGATCAATAATAGATGCAGGTGATATGCCTTAAAACAGCTCTCTAAGCAAAAGTATCTTCAACATAGATTTGTTTGTGATTAATTGATGCACAAACAACACAATTCTCCAATGAGCACTTCCCTTTCTCCAACCTTTACATTACCTATTTTTATATATATATTTATATATATATGTTTTTTTTTTTTTAAATCCTTAGGCTTTCTCTCTCTCAAATATGCTAAAATTGAATTTCTAATTCAAGATCAGCATAACTCCAAATCCACATGAGTGGCAAATTCAATATTAAAGTCTTTTTTATCTGGTAATAAAATCAGTATAATAAATATTTAAATTTGATATTTAAAATGTAATTTGTGGATGCTCACAAAATTACATTTCTGCTGATTTTTCTCTTGTTAGTGCGCAAACATGACCAATGATGAAATATAGCTACCTTGAAGCTTTACATCTCTGTACCTACTTCTTGGTTTTTAATCAGTGCCGGCAAAGACATTACCCCATATTATCTATCCCCATGACAAATTTCTTGTAGAAAACTACAGTTTTTTTGCTGTAGCTTTGTCTTTAAATCCTTTAAATGGGCAAACTAGAAGCTAAAAACTTAAATAATTTTACATCTTGAAGGGCCATAATAGTCCAATTGCATACTCTAATCCGATAAAATATTTAATTTAAGTCTTGATCCTGTTGTACTGTGTGTAACAGGGGTCACAGTAGTTGTCTGAGGAATTTTTTTCCCTACAAATAAAGGCTGATGTACTGAATGAGATGTAGACATTGGTAGCAGTGTGTAAAAATAATTCCTTAAAGGGACATGAAACCCACATTTTTTCTTTCATGATTCAGATAGAGAATAACATTTTAAACAACATTCCAATTTACTTCTATTATTTAATTAGTTTCATTCTTTAGATATCCTTTATTGAACAAATAGTAATGCACATGGGTGAGCCAATCACAAGAGGCATCAATGTGCAGCCACCAATCAGTAGCTACTGAGCCTATTTAGATATGTTTTTCAACAAAAAATATCAAAAGAATGAAACAAATGTGATAATAGTAAATTGGAAAGTTGTTTAAAATCGCATGCTCTCTCTAATACATGAAAGAAAATAATGTGGGTTTCATGTCCATTTAAAGGGATACTAAACCCAATTTTTTTATTTTGTGATTCAGATAGAACATGCAATTTTAAGCAACTTTCTAATTTATTCCTATTATCAATTTTTCTTAATTCTCTTGCTATCTCTATTTGAAAAAGCAGGAATGTAAACTTAAGAGCCAGCCCATTTTTGGTTCAGCACCTGGGTAGCACTTGCTGATTGGTTTGCTGCATTTAGCCACCAATCAGCAAAGCTACCAAGGTTCTGAACCAAAAATGGGCTGGCTCTTAAGTGTACATTCCTGCCTTTTCCAATAAAGATAGCAAGAGAACTAAGACAAATTGGTAATAGGAGTAAATTAGAAAGTTGCTTAAAATCACATGCTCTATCTGAGTCATGAAATAAAAAATTTGGGTTTAGTATCCCTTTAAGGATACCAAGGTACCATGGGCATGCAAAAGCATTTTTGCACACACTTTCGAAAAGGCTCACCACCCCTGATTTGTTGACTAAGCAAGTGTTGTTATAGTATAACTACACCAGTACCTTGCCATAGCTTACATTCATTTGCAATCCAAATTATTCTAATACCTAGATTTAGTGTTGACTAAGAAAAGCTTTATGGCCCATAATCCCTGGAATATTATGCATTTAATGAACACTTTTGTAGAAAAATATCCTTATTGTGTCCATTATCTAATGATGAACATATTTTAATTTCACATTAGAGTCAATTACTTATTTGATGTTTGCAGTTTTTTTTTTATTTTAACTAGATCCTTAGAAATTATTTAGAAGTAAAGAACAAAGAGTGCACAAGCTCTAAATGCTGTTTATAAGCGACATAAGATGGGATAATATGAAATGTATACACCTGGTAAAAACAGACTGGGAAGAGGCAGGTACTCCAAACCTCCTTTATTATTATTATTATTATTCTTTATTTATAAAGCGCCAACAGATTCTGCAGCGCTGTTCATAGGTAACAAAGATAAAAGGACAGTACAATATGAGACACCAGATACAATTTAACAAACAAATACAGGGGGAATTGGGAGCCCTGTTCCTGTGGGAACTTACAATCTAAATGGGTAAAAGGGTGAGAAACAGGAGGTGGGGACTGCAAAGGTGGGAATGATGTTAGTGTGGAGTTAGATGAGTGCAACTATTAGGCAAGTGGAATTCATTAGTTACTGATTTGGTGATAGGCTTCCCTGAACAAGAAGGTCTTTAGGGAGCGTTTAAAGGAGGAGACTTTGGGGGAAAGTCTGACAGCTCGAGAAAGTGCGTTCCAGAGGGTTGGTGCCATACGAGAGAAGTCCTGTAGTCTAGCATGAGAGGAGGTGATGGTAGAAGAGACAAGGAGTAGATCGTTGTTGGATCTTAGGGGACGGGCTGGAGTATATTTGTTGATGAGTGAGGACAGGTAGGGGGGGGGCTGCATTGGTAAGGGCTTTGTAGGTCAGAGTGAGAGATTTGAATTTAATTCTGCTGTGAATGGGGAGCTAGTGAAGGGACTCACAGAGGGATGTAGCGGATACAGAGTGTCGGGAGAGGTTGATTAGCCTAGCAGCGGCATTTAGGATGGATTGAAGGGGGAGAAAAAAAGACTTTCAGCACTTTGCCACAGTTCTGCTATGGCTCCTAATTGCCCTTCAGAACAATTTGTGGGGAAAAAAACTTATTTTACAGCCCTCAAACACGGCAGGAACCTCTGGAGAAGCAGTTAGAAGTCTCAGAGGAAAAGAAACTGCACAACTGAGGCACGAAAATAGGCCCCTCCCACCCCACTCAATGTTTTGAGGCCTAACAGACAAACACTAGAGTGTCTCTAAATTAACCATGTGGGTTAGAAAACTCAAAAACAAGCCACAATGACCCCTTTAGTCCCTTCAAAAAAACGTTATAATTGCATCATTCACTGAATAAACAAAAAAGTTTTTACCAAACAGTGTCACCAGGCAGTAACTAATGAGCCCTTCATGCAAGCTGAAATTCCTATCCAAATGTCTGAATACAGCTTACCCTTCCCTCATGGGGATATTGCCAGTCTTTTCTAGAAATAACATAGTCTGTCTAGAAAAAAATAGAGTGAACATACCTTAATGCAGTTTAGCCTGCAAACTGTTCCCCCAACTGAAGTTTTCCTGTACTCTTCAGCCCTTGTGAGAACAGCAGTGGATCTTAGTTACAAAATGCTAAGATCATCATCCTCCTTGCAGAAATCTTCATCCCTTTTCTGCCAGAGAGTAAATAGTACACACCGGTACCATTTAAAAATAACAAACTTTTGCTTGAGAAAATAAAAACCTAACATTTTTGTCACCACATTCACTTTGCCCTTCCTAGCAGTTAAGCAGGCAGAGAGAATGACAGGGGGGTGGAGCTAAGGGGGGGAGCTATATAGGCAGCTCTGCTGTGGGTGCTCTCTCTGCCACTTCCTGTAGGGGAAGTAAGGATGAATCCGTGGACTCGATACATCTTACAAGAGAAAATTGGAATAATATGCAATTCAAAATTGCTAATTCTTGTATATATGAAAATGAATTCAAAACAGTTAGATAAAAATCAAAAGAAAAGAAAAACAACTAGTCTTGTATGGGGCTCAAGGTTTAGCTAAGGCTAGATGCAGTTTATTTAGGATACGTAATTCTTCTATATCTAGCCATTTTAATAATGTTGAGGCTGTTAAAGCAGTGAAGAGATGTATGAATGAGAGAAAACCAACCAAACAAGGGCCTTGATCACAATCCTTTAGGAGCAGCGTTTTTGAAACTTTTTCGGGCTGGAAATGCTATTTTTTAATTCGGTGCGATCACAATAGCGAGATTTTGGCTGATTCTCGCACTCATAAACAGCTTTTTGGATCCTTGATAAAAGTCCTATTTTCTCTATGGAGCTGAAAAGATCTTGGTGGTCACAATATCTTTTCGGGTCACTTTTCAATAGCTTTGCAAGACCATTTTTTTATCAAATTCAACACCTCTAGGCACTTGATAAGTCCTTGAAAGAGCATTTTGGTAATTTTTAACACTATTTCACAACTATTTCCAAACAGTCTAATTGCTTGCACATATGTTAAATTCTCTGGAATGGCCACTGGAGACATTCTTGAGGTTTGTTAACATGCATGGTATTGATTCATTAAAGCTCCATTCATCCCTATTGGAGAAACTGTATACAGTCTACAGCAGCGGTCACCAACCAGTGGTCCGTGGACCACTGGTGGTCCACAAGAATATGTTGGTGGTCCCTGACACCATTAGGCAGGAATTAATCTTCTCTGATGGTGTGACCCTTGTCGTGCCGCAACTCCCTACTGGACATCAGTGAAAACCAGAGGAGGAATTAAATTACAATCTCCCTACACACGTTGCGTAGTACTGCGCAACTTGCATAGCTAGATTGTATATTTAACTCCTCCTGCCTGGTGGGCTGTTCAGAGAGGTTGATATAGTCTTGCCTTGAAATAGTGTAATTCTAGTATATAAAAAAAGAAAATCTTAAAAAAAAATCTCTCTTATATTTCATTTATTTTCTTCCCTTTACCTGTCTCTTTGTAGTAGTTTTCCTAATTCCTTCAGATGGACTTATTTGGACTGTTTGTCTTCCTCCCCTCCATTTTTTTTTTTATTATTAAATATTAATTATTTTTCATTCTAATAATTTTCCAGCACACAAATCCATTCCACCTGAATTCCATTAATTGCCATCCAGTAGATCGGCCATATCGCACCAGTATTATAGTAATTGCCAGTAAAATCAGTCATGGTTAGCTCACATCAATATTGAGAGCTTTCTGATATAAACTTAATTTATGACACCAATGTCTGTCCATGATCATAAGTAGTTTTGAACAATTCCTAACTGGGGAGGTAACTTGGAAGTCTTGTGGTCCTTTTAAACATAATTCTTTTTTTCCCACTTTATGCCTCTGTTTGCAGCTCAAAATTTGGCACTCACCCTTCATCTGTCATTCGGAAGTATTCTCTCAGTTCTGTCATTCAGTTAGTTAATTCCACAAAAAATATTCTTAAAAATGTGTAAATATATACATAATGTAAATTTAACTATGGTTACACTAGTTATGTACAGTATATGTGTGTGTGTGTGTATGTATATATATATATATATATATATATATATATATATATATATACATACAGGGAGTGCAGAATTATTAGGCAAATGAGTATTTTGACCACATCATCCTCTTTATGCATGTTGTCTTACTCCAAGCTGTATAGGCTCGAAAGCCTACTACCAATTAAGCATATTAGGTGATGTGCATCTCTGTAATGAGAAGGGGTGTGGTCTAATGACATCAACACCCTATATCAGGTGTGCATAATTATTAGGCAACTTCCTTTCCTTTGGCAAAATGGGTCAAAAGAAGGACTTGACAGGCTCAGAAAAGTCAAAAATAGTGAGATATCTTGCAGAGGGATGCAGCACTCTTAAAATTGCAAAGCTTCTGAAGCGTGATCATCGAACAATCAAGCGTTTCATTCAAAATAGTCAACAGGGTCGCAAGAAGCGTGTGGAAAAACCAAGGCGCAAAATAACTGCCCATGAACTGAGAAAAGTCAAGCGTGCAGCTGCCAAGATGCCACTTGCCACCAGTTTGGCCATATTTCAGAGCTGCAACATCACTGGAGTGCCCAAAAGCACAAGGTGTGCAATACTCAGAGACATGGCCAAGGTAAGAAAGGCTGAAAGACGACCACCACTGAACAAGACACACAAGCTGAAACGTCAAGACTGGGCCAAGAAATATCTCAAGACTGATTTTTCTAAGGTTTTATGGACTGATGAAATGAGAGTGAGTCTTGATGGGCCAGATGGATGGGCCCGTGGCTGGATTGGTAAAGGGCAGAGAGCTCCAGTCCGACTCAGACGCCAGCAAGGTGGAGGTGGAGTACTGGTTTGGGCTGGTATAATCAAAGATGAGCTTGTGGGGCCTTTTCGGGTTGAGGATGGAGTCAAGCTCAATTCCCAGTCCTACTGCCAGTTTCTGGAAGACACCTTCTTCAAGCAGTGGTACAGGAAGAAGTCTGCATCCTTCAAGAAAAACATGATTTTCATGCAGGACAATGCTCCATCACACACGTCCAAGTACTCCACAGCGTGGCTGGCAAGAAAGGGTATAAAAGAAGAAAATCTAATGACATGGCCTCCTTGTTCACCTGATCTGAACCCCATTGAGAACCTGTGGTCCATCCTCAAATGTGAGATTTACAAGGAGGGAAAACAGTACACCTCTCTGAACAGTGTCTGGGAGGCTGTGGTTGCTGCTGCACGCAATGTTGATGGTGAACAGATCAAAACACTGACAGAATCAATGGATGGCAGGCTTTTGAGTGTCCTTGCAAAGAAAGGTGGCTATATTGGTCACTGATTTGTTTTTGTTTTGTTTTTGAATGTCAGAAATGTATATTTGTGAATGTTGAGATGTTATATTGGTTTCACTGGTAAAAATAAATAATTCAAATGGGTATATATTTGTTTTTTGTTAAGTTGCCTAATAATTATGCACAGTAATAGTCACCTGCACACACAGATATCCCCCTAAAATAGCTAAAACTAAAAACAAACTAAAAACTATTTCCAAAAATATTCAGCTTTGATATAAATGAGTTTTTTGGGTTCATTGAGAACATGGTTGTTGTTCAATAATAAAATTAATCCTCAAAAATACAACTTGCCTAATAATTCTGCACTCCGTGTATATATATATATATATATATATATATATATACACACACACACATTATAGATATTTGTACCTTTTTAAAAAAATTAATGTTAGTGGTCCACGGGATTGAAAATGTGTTTGTTTAGTGGTCCCCGAGGTCCGAAAGGTTGGCAACCCCTGGTCTACAGGGTCCACGTTTACATATGTATAGGGAAATATGTAGATGTGATGACTAAATGATATCCTTAACATCTAATGAAATCTGCAGGAAAAGTCACTTTAGGACACCAACATGTTTCAATGATAAAAAAAACTTAGAAGCGCCTCTCAGACTAAAGTGTGTCTAAAAATATGTAAGGGTATAAAAATTTAATTGAATATACAAAAAACAACATTAAAAGCAAATAGGTTACTACACATATCAGTGCACACTAGGCCCTAAACAGTGGCTCATTGGCTGCAAGGTTATGCCATAATTAAAAAATGAAAATAGTCAGTTAGATAGTCTCAAGTAGATTCCCAAAAGTAAGAGATCCTCAAGAAAAGGTGTAGAAAAAATAGGTGTAGAAAAAATAAATATATACAAAAATAAAAATGTAAGGGGTTAAACTTAAAATCGTTACTCCGATGCCTTACTACTTTGTATCTTGACCCTTAAACAAAATTGCACCTTTGTGAATGGGTTTTTATAGGGTTTGCACCTGCATGCATGCTAAGTCCAAACTCATTCAAAAGAGTGCCTTTCAAAGTGCTTGTGCCTACATTTCTCAATTTGTAATCTTGAATGAGCATTCATGACCGTGAGTCCTGGCCAGGAGTTAGCAGTGCAGAAACCTTAACACTAGCATTACAACTGCAATTTATGTTCTTCAGCTATTTTTTTAACATTGTTATTTATGAACCTAATCTAAATTACAAAATATTTTTTGCTAATTAAATTGATAAAGACCAGTTTATATTGTCAGTGCAGTACATATGTCTACCTATCTATATTTTTAATAAAAAATGCTAATCTTGTATTTTTTACTTCTGACCAGGTTCTGATTTTCTATCATTATAATATATGGAATGAGTACACATTTCTGTGGCCAGGAAACAAAATGCCAGCTCCTTGGGCGAATACAACAAATGTGCACAAGCTAATTCAGTTTCTAGAGACAACACTCGGAGAAAGATCAAAACGAGGAACCTTCCATGTTTCACAAGCAATTCTTACTCCGCGTGTAAAAACTATTGTCCGTGGATTCAAATCTGGACTAAAAAATACACTTGTTCACAGGTAAATATATAGTTAAAATATTGTTTTTTATTATGATATATAACAAAACATTGAAATTATGCTGCTATTTTTTAATGTCTCACACAAATATTCCTTGTTAAGAGAACGCATTTACCTTCACTAAAATATTGTGAATCAGGCCTGCCCTTTGGAGGTAACAAGAGAGTAGGAGAGAGGGAGGTGAGCAGAGCAACGGGGATGGAAAGGATAGTATCTAGAGACGAGGTTGGAGATATAGGGTGGAGCAGTGTTATTGAGGGCCTTACATGTCAGAGTCAGGATTTTGTGTTTTTATTTTAGAGGATTTAGAAAGCCAGTGAAGGGATTGGCAGAGAGGTGCAGCAGATGAGAAGCATGATGTAAGCAAGATCAGCTTTGGCAGAGGCATTTATTATGGATTGTAAGGGAGATAGATGGCAGCTAGGGAGGCCGGAGAGGTTGGAGTTGCAATAGTCAAGGTGGGAGATGATGAGAGAGTGGATTAAAGTAATAGTTGTGTCTTGTGTGAGGGAGTGGCACATTTTGGATATGTTTTTTAAGATAGAAATGGCAGACTGAATAAGGGGAGTGAAAGAGAGATCTGAGTCAAGTGTTCTCTTACTCAAAACAGGAATACTGTGCAATAGTATAGTAAGAGGAAACTTAGCTCAATTTTGCTTAATATTGGCTTAAATTTTAGCCAGGTGGTCAGTAAAATCAGCTGGTGGTGTGCCCATTAAATAGATGAGAACACTGCAACAATATCTGTAAGTACAATAATACTTGAATTATGCAAAGCAAAATATAGAGAGTATTAACATTAATATATAATAAATGAACTAGTGTTTGTATGAAGCAGTTTGACAGTAATGAGAACACAGCAATTTTATATTATTGGGTTAATTCTAATATTTTTGATCCTATTTATCCACTCCCAATATGCATTCGGGGCAGTTGCAATGCAATCAATTACACAATTTCTGTATTGGGAAAAGTTTGGATTGGATCCAAGCAGATAGTGTAAAGTCACTCATATGATGCATGGACACCATTAGAGGGACAGTCTACTCCAGAATTGTTATTGTTTAAAAAGATAGATAATCCATTTATTATCCATTCCCCACTGTTGTATAACCAACATGGTTATATTATATACCTTAAACCTCTGTGATAACCATGTATCTGAGCCTCTGCAGACTCCCCCCTTATTTCAGTTCTTTTCACCAGCTTGCATTTTAGCCAATCAGTTCCCTCTCATAAGTAACTCTTATGGGCATGAGCACAATGATATCTATATGGCACACACAAACTAATGCCCTCTAGTTGTGAAAAACTGTCAAATGCATTGAGATAGGAGGCAGCCTTCAATGGCTTAGAAATTAGCATATGCGCCTACCTAGGTTTAGCTTTCAACTAAGAATACCAAAAGAACAATGCAAATTTAATGATAAAAATTAATTTGGAAGTTGTTTAAAATTGCATGCTCTATCTAAATCCTAAAAGTTTAATTTTGACTAGACTGTTCCATTAACTTAAGGGATTTCAATCCATCGGACCACAAGTTTTGCACTATGTCTCAACAACAACATGAACATATCTAACTCAAAATTCAAAGGTTTTTGATAAAGTGTAAAACTTGCCATTTCAACATGTTTACCACATACCAAGATGATCTGGATTAATTATATTATCTTGTGCATGTGCAATATACTCTGATATTCAGATTGTTTAACACTTATCATAAACATCACTCTATCCAATTGCAAAACACACACTGTGGCGAATCATGTCTGCCCGGCATTGCTAAACATTGCATTTAACATTGCGCAAGCATTTCTGGTGAAATGCTTGTGCAATTCCGCCCCCTGCACATTTGCAACCAATCAGCTGCTAGCAGGGTCGTCAATCATCCTAAAAAGGTGGCAGACAAGTTAAGGAGCAGCAGTCTTACGACCGCTGCTTCTTAACTTGAGTTTCTGGTAAGCTGGAAACTACGGGAATAGAAAGCAGCATCCGCTGCTTACTAAATCTACCCCCATGGACTCTATTAACCTATCTCAGTTTTCTGTGATCGGCATCTATTATTGGTAGTTCAGGGTGCTGTTGTGGGAAAATGGAGATCGAATCTTGGGGCAATGATCAAGTTTAGATATTTTTACTCTAAAAGATTGTGATCGATTTGTTAATGAAAAAAAAAAAGTCCATTCCACTGTTCACAATATCGAGAGAATTTGTTTTTATAAAGGTAAGAATTGACCCCTTTGTGTGATCCATTTACAAATGTGTTAGGAAAAATATTGCAGTATAAAACAACTATAATAATTTGCCATGTGAAGTTTGGTTAACTCTTACCCAACTTAACTATGCCAAGTAATATATATATTATCCTGATATGATCCATTTCTGGGCCCTCAGAGACATGCAATTGTAGAAAAAGTAATTATTAATCACTTTTCCTAAATCATTTTGAACAACAAAATATCATTAAAAGTACTAATATTGTAGTTATAGTCCTGTGTGAGGAAGTTATGTGTGGTGTGATAAGTACTGCATCAGTGACAGGAATATGTGCTTAGTCCGTAAGATGCTGTAGATTTTGGATTCATCTCTGTTTAAACCCATTTTGGTTGGGTGTGATATGACCATAATGTTTGGTTCTGCTTTGGTTGTTGTCCCTTGGTATCTAGCAGTATGATACCTAACTGCTAGAAATCCCAGCGCTGCTAGAAATCCGAGCACTGCGGAATCTGTTGGCACTCTACAAATAACCAATAATAATAATAATAATATGTAAATGTTAAGACCTCCTACAGCATGCTATAATTGGAAATGTTACTTGTAACTTGCTTAATTGTAATTATGAATAATAAACAGAAACATATTTTTTTTATAACTAACGAATATCCAATACCACAAGGTGGCACTATTTTCCCATTCTAAAAATATGTACCGAAAATAAGATAAAGTCACTATTGTTTATATGAATGTCTTTGCATGATAAAAACAATTCCTAGTTGGAAACTTTTTATAATTTTTCCAATGAAAAATATCTGACAAGCTTGCAGTTTTTATAATGGATAAAAAAAACAAAATTATAACTTTAGAACACAAACAACTCCCTAGTCCCCTTTCATGAGAAAACAAAATAGACTGTTTAAATTGAGATACTTGTGTGATGAAGAAATTTTGTCACCAGTTAAAGCTAGGAAAATCCAAATACATTTAACTCCTGATGCTATGCTAAGTGATATGTATATATATATACTTCTTTTTAGCACATTTTCTTTTTTTCTTGGTATCTTTTGTTGAAAAGCAGGGATGTAAGGCTCAGGAGAATGCACATGTTTGGAATACTAGGTACCTGGGTATCTCTTCAACAAAGAATACCATGGCAAATAAGCAAATTTGATAATAGATGTTTATTGGAAACTTTTTTTTTAAAATGTTATACGCTGTCTGAATCCCAAAATAATTGTTTTGGCTTTCATATCCCTTTAATGGAATAATAGGGTATTATGCCTTAAATGTAGATAAATAAATAAACCATGGATACGGCTAACTTGCGCACAGTAAATAATATAGACAGTATTAGTAAACACTGACTGATATACAAGATTTCATTTTAACGTCCTTTTTTTTTTTCTTTATCTAGGAACCTTCCAATGATTTTGAATTGGGTAAAAGCACAGAAACCTGGTGCAGTGGGAGTCAACATTATTACCTCAGACTTTGTAGAACTGGTTGATTTTGCAGAAACTGTAATTGGGTTAAATTATATGCTTTTACGAAGCAATAGATATAGCAATTAACTAGCAACTTCATCTTGCATATTTCACGAGGAACACAACTCACTGCAGTGCATGGACTGAATTTTTTTACGTTGATTTAGTTGAGCTGTACATTGTGAATTCAAACTCTCTGCAAGCAACTGGTATTCATTTAATAATGAAATATTCTGAATATTTCTACCTCTTTCATTGGTCAGTGATATAGATCCTGATTATTGCTTCATACAATTGTATTTTACCAATGAGGTATGTTATCTCAGCTAAGAGACGTGTCAGTGTCCATATCATAGCAGTCAGATGAATTATTGTATGAGAATTATACAGTATAATTTCCACTAATACATTTAATGTAATATATAAGTCTGTAGGGACATGGGAATTATAGTTAAGCTTTTGTTTTCAAATAGTTTTCCAGTTTTTGTTTCGGTTGTCAAATTTACCTTTCTCTTGGTATCCTTTGTTGAAACTAGGCTCCTTTCCATAAAAAGCATACTGAGGTATGCTCAGGAGTGTAACGTGTCTTGAGCACTACATGGCAACAGCCTTTGTAGTCTCAAAATCCAAGGTAAAGACACCACGTTTATATGGCGGCTACAATGAAAAAGTGTTTCATTTGATTGAACAACTAGGCCTCAATAAAAGCACTTGGGCAAAATAGGGTTAAATATAATTTTTTTTAGTAATTGTTTAAAAAGAATATGCATGGAACACATCTTTCTCCAGGCTCTTATACATTTGACACATACCTTGCCTTGTTGACAATGATTTCTCTAAGCCTTTGTAGAGGGAGCTTTAAAGGTCATTACCTTCAGCCACTCTATGGTAAAACTCTATGGTACCAATAAATTAAGATGTATAGCTAGACACACTGTTTGTGTTCATTCTTCTTTATTAAAGTGTGCATCCTTCTTTAGAAAGGATGCACCCAGTGTGTGCAGAAGACAGAGCTGTGGGTGTTACCTGCTGTTGTATTATATAACATAACAACCCACACAGCTGACCTATAATGCTCAAGACTTGTACACACACCTTGACCTATCTAAATATGCTCTTATAGAAAGGACACCAAAGACATTTGATAACGGAAATAAACTGAATTAAACAAAACTTTATTACGGAAAATTAACTTTGGCTTCCATGCCCCTTTACCTTAAAAAGTATTTACAATTACTTTTTACATTTTGGTCAGTTTAAAAGACAATATAGATATTAAAACTGCTATATTACTGGCAGACTATTTTTTTATGAAATGAATTGCTTTCTATTTATCATTCCGTACAGTGGTTAATTGTGGTAATGTTAAAATACTAAAATAAAGTAATATACACTATTATATAGTAATTTACTAAGAAACTAAATTATGAATGTTTAGTGAAGTTTTTATATGTTAAAATATAGGTTATTCTGTTTTATTTAATATGGTGTTCCACTGGCTACAGTTTTTAGGTTATTTTTTGTTTGTTAATATAAATAAAATTAAATTAAGTTACAAATACTAAGCATTTGAACCTAACAATAAAATTATATATAACCAAATATATTGCGTCTCTTGGTATTGTTTCTGTTAAAATCTTTGAATCCCTACCGCATTGTACTCCACAGTATTATACAAAGAACTCTATTATGAATGCCCATGATAAAAATAAAATTAAATGTAAATAAACATACAAATAATATATTATTTGAGGGTTCTGCTTTTTTTTTTGTTGGGAGTTGAGGAGGTATAGACAACCCATATTTTAACCTATTAGAATTCCTATTTAAGTCCCAGGTGTGAGGCTATATGGTTAAATGTCCAGATGTTTCATAAAACATATCTTTAACACACGATTTGGTTAATTTTGCTGCCTTACATTAAAGAGAGTTTGCTATTTCCATAGCTTTCCTATAGTCAGTTTGATTCTAAGAGTAATTCACACAATACAACGCCAATAAATCACTGGTAATGCACACAATAAATTCCCACAAAATAAATTCCCAATAAATCACTGGTAATGCACACAATAAATCCCCACAAAATCACGAGTAATGCACAAAATAAATTCCCAATAAATCACTGGTAATGCACACAATAAATCCCCACAAAATCACGGGTAATACACAAAATAAATCCCCACAAAATCACTGGTAATGCACAAAATAAATCCCCACAAAATAATTCACAAAATAAATCCCCAATAAATCACTGGTAATGCACACAATAAATCCCCACAAAATCATGGGTAATGCACAAAATAAATTTAGGATAAATCACTGATAATGCACAGAATAAATCCCCACAATATCATGGGTAATGCACACAATCAATCCCCAATAAATCACTGGCAATGCACACAATAATTCCTTGTACCAAACAGAGCACAATCTGGGATATGTAGAATAACTCAGATATAATCTTTAAAAGCACAGAAAACATAATGGGCTAGATGACAAGTGGAATACTAATTTATTGCACACTCATAAATAGGCAAATTCGCCAGTTTACAGGTGCACAATATATAACCAGCCATTACAAGTAGCTGGTTAATACTACCGCAAGCTCGCGGTAACAATTAGCACTCCAAAAATAAACCAGAGATCAGATCTATGGCTGATTTTAAAAATGACCCCCAATTGTCTCCAAAGTTAAGTGTAGTGTTCTTAAATAAATAAAAAATACGAGCATCTTTGTTTAATGAAATAATAACGTCAAGAAGCAGTTCGAAGGGGAAAAGTGTCTTTACATTGTGGTCTATGGGGACTTTGTTAAAACTGTTAATATACAGTATATGTATATGCTTATATACATATATATTTATGTTTTAATATGTGTATATACACATAAACACACATATATATATATATATATATATATATATATATGTATCTATTCATATACATATATATTATTTTTTGTTGCCCATCACTGCACAATGCATGAGAATGAGGCTCCCATTAGAGCCTATGGAAGGGCGCTCTCATGAGCGCAAAGCTTCCATGCATTCGGTGAACTTTTGCATGCGCTGGTATTACTGAGTGGAGCACATGTATCACACTCGCAAAAGCGCAATTTTGCGCTCCCATTGGAATTTGACCCTATGTCCCCTATTTAACAAAGTCTGGTGGACCTGATCCGTCAGTGTCGATCAGGTCTGACAGACCTCGCTGAATACGGAGAGCAATACGCTCTCCGTATTCAGCATTGCACCAGCAGCTCACAAGAGCTGCTGGTGCAACGCCGCCCCCTGCAGACTCGCGGCCAATGGGCCGCCAGCAGGGGGTGTCAATCAACCCGATCGTACTCGATCAGGTTGAATTCCGGTGATGTCTGTCCACCTGCTCAGAGCAGGCAGAAAGGTTATGGAGCAGCGGTCTTTGTGACCGCTGCTTCATAACTGCTGTTTCTGGCGAGCCTGCAGGCTCGCCAGAAACACGGAATATCAAGCTCCATTCGGAGCTTGATAGATAGACCCCTATGTCTTCAAGAAATATAATGTATAGAAAGTCCACCAGCAGTGTAAAAAATACAAAGGTACCCACAGCCTCTCTATCAAATTGTAGCTACAGTATGGAACATTTTTATGGCTTACACAATAAAGTACTTTAATTAAAGCCTGGGAGGTATAAAATGAGCCTTAACAAACCATTTATGTGAAAAATGGCCATTTGTTGTTTGAAAGGGAAAGTTTCTAGTTACACTTGCAGTTATTAGACTGATGGAATATTGTGACTCCCTATAAAGTGAGGACGGATAAAGTATTGGTGAACAGCAGCAAACAATTGGTCTACAATCTGAGATGCTGTTGATTAGGTATAATGTAAAATAAAAATATTTTTAAAAGGACAATGAGCCAAGATTTTTTTGTTTTGTTTGTGTTTTTTTTGTTTGTTAATGTGACACTCTAATTTTTGCACGCAATCAATATCGTGTTTTTTTGCAATTTTACACCTGACGGAAATAGTGTTCATATTTGAAGTAGAAAGTAAACGCGATTGTGCTACTGGAAATTGCCTACGCTAATAAAAAGTTGCACTTAACACTACATAAATACATTTAAAATGTACAGTTACACTTTTATAGACACTATCTGATAAAAAATATTCATATACATTTTTTATAAGGGCTCAAAGTTATATGGTATACAACACTGCTTTAGACCTAAAGCGCAAAACACAGATCACATTACTTATATTTTACATTCCTATGTTCTTCACTGTGTATATATATATATATATATATATATATATATATATATATATATTATAATGTAAAATAGATATCTATACCTATATATCTATTAATATATACAGATATATATAGGTTTTTTCTTCTGTGTTCTCCATTGACATCTATGGTAAGAATATGTTAACAGGTTTCGCTCACACACAAACTTTTTACTTTCAACTTGTAACACGTGTGTAACCCGACACACACAAAAAGATTACTTCTAGCAAAGATTACGCTCAATCAGGAGTGCTAAATAGCGCGCCACTTGTAATCTAGTTCCTAGTCTTTTTTCTGCTTTCTAATACAACGGAAGGTATTAGTTGTGTACAAACATGCATCTCTCTTTTCTCATTCATTAATTACCTTACATTTTTTCACTACATTATTACATTACATTTAAACAAAAATGTTTGATTTTTTTTTTAAATGCACTATTAGCGCTCTTTGCATATTTAAAGTTACAACCCCCATTTCAAAAAAGTTGGGACAGTATGGAAAATGCAAAAAAAAAAAAAGAAGAATTTGAAAATACAATTCACCCTGTACTGTATTGAAAACACAGGCTCTTCAAGAGCAAAGATGGGTCGATGGTTGCCAATCTGCCAACAGATGAGTCAGCGAATAATCCAACACTTTGAGAACAACACTCCTTAAAAATAAATCGGTAGGATTTTGGGCATTTCACCTTCTACAATGCACAATATAATTATAAGATTCACTGAATCCGGTCAAATCTTGGTACGTAAAAGGCAAGGCCGAAAACCACTTCTGAATGCGACGTCACTGTCTCAAAAACCGTCATGAGTCTGTAATGGACATCCTGACATGGGTTTGGGAATACTTTGGTAAACCTTAGTCAGTCAACACCCTTCACCTCTGCATCCACAGATGCAAGTTAAGGTTTTACTATGCAAAGCAGAAGCCATACATCAAGATTGCCCAGAAGCACCACCTAATTCTGTGGGTCCAAGTCTCATCTGAGATGGAAAGTAAGCACAGAGGAATCATGTTTTGTGGTCCGATGAGTCAACATTTCAAATAGTTTTTGGAAAAAACAACCGTCATGTTCTGTGAGCCAAAGAGAAAAAGGACCATCCAAGCTGTTATCAGCATCAGGTCCAAAAGCCAGCATCTGTCATGGTATTGGGGGTGTCAGTGCCCGTGGCATGTGTAACTTGCACATCTGTGAGGGCACCATTAATGCATATGGACATGTATACATTTTGGAACAACATATGCTTACATCCAGATGGCGTCTTTTCCAGGGACGTCCCTGCATTTTTCAGTAGGCCAAACCACATTCTGCCTTGATTACAAGCGCATAGATGCGTAAGCAGAGAGTGCGGGTGCTAGCATGGCCTGCATGCAGTCCTGACCTGTCTTCGATTGAAAATGTATGGCGCATTATGAAGCACAAAATAAGGCAACGGAGGCCCTGTACAGTTGCACAGCGTCAGACATGCATAATGGATGAATGTGGGAAAAATCCACTTGCTAAACTTCACCAACTGGTGTCTTCAATGCCCAAACGCTTAATAAGTGTTATTTAAAGAAAAGGTGATGTTACACACTGGTAAAAAGTCGACTATCCCAACTTTTTGGAGTGTGTTGCAGTCATCAGATTTGAAATAAGTGTATATTTTCAAAAATACATCAAATTCACAAAGTAAAACATCAAATAATGTGTTAATAATGTATTTTCAATATAGTACAGGGTGAATTCTATTTTTAAATGACTCTTTTTGTTTGTTTTTTTGCATTTTCCATACTGTCCCAACTATTTTGGAATTGCGGTTGTACTTTGTTAACTTACGGCTAGATTACGAGTTGTGCGTTAGGGTAAAAAAGCAGCGTTAAGAGGTCCTAACGCTGCTTTTTTACACCCTCTGGTATTACGAGTCTTGAAGGTTTAGGGTCACCGCACACTTTTTTGGCCTTACCGCAAAACAACTTACGCAAACTTCGTAAAGTCTATTTTCTATGGGACTTCCATAGTGCCGGTATTACGAGTCTGTCTTGGGAGGCCAAAAAGTGAGCGGTACACCCTACCCCGTCAAGAGTACTAACGCATTTAAAAGTCAGTAGTTATGAGTTTTATGGTACAACGCCGTAACATAAAACACATAACTAAAGTGCTAAAAAGTACACTAACACCTATAAACTACCTATTAACCCCTAAATCGAGGCCCTCCTGCATCGCAAACACTAAAATGAAATTATTAACCCCTAATCTGCCTCTCCGGACATCGCCGCCACCTACATTATATTTATGAACCCCTAATCTGCTCCCCCCAGCATCGCCGCCACCTACATTATATTTATTAACCCCTAATCTGCCTTCCCCAATGTCGCCGCAAACCTACCTACACTTTTTAACCCCTAATCTGCCGCCCCCAACGTCGCTGCCAGTATATTAAAGTTATTAACCCCTAAACCTAAGTCTAACCCTAAACCTAACACCCACTAACTTAAATATAATTTAAATAAATCTAATAGGATTGAGCTTGCATTATATTGGCTGTTCACTTAAAGGTACCTTCATTCAGCTTTAGTCGTCGGATGAAGAGGATGCTCCGCGTCGGATGTCTTGAAGATGGACTCGCTCCGCTCCAAATGGATGAAGATAGGAGATGCTGCCTGGATGAAAACTTCTGCCCGTCTGGAGGACCACTTCACCCGGCTTGGATGAAGAGTTCTCCCGGCTTCGTTGAGGACTTTGGCCCGGCTTGGATGAAGACGTCTCCCGGTAAGTCGATCTTCAGGGGGTTAGTGTTAGGTTTTTTTAAGGGTGTATTGGGTGGCTTTTATTTGTAGGTTAGGGTTTGGGCGGCAAACAAGCTAACTTCCCTTTTAAGGGCAATGCCCATCCAAATGCCCTTTTCAGGGCAATGGGGAGCTTAGCACCTAGATTACGAGTTTTGCGTTAGAAGCTGTGCAGTGCTAACTAGCAGTTTATGCTCACCACTCACTTACAGACAGCACTGGTATTACGGGTTTTTACAAACCCGGCGTTAACCGCAAAAAAGTGATCGTAGAGCAAAATTTTGCTCCACATCTAACCTCAATACCAGCGCTGCTTACGTTAGCGGTGAACTGGCTAAACGTGCTCGTGCACGATTTCCCCATGGGGATCAATGGGGGAGAGCCAGCTGAAAATAAACCTAACACCTGCAAAAAAGCAGCGTAAAGCTCCTAACACAGCCCCATTGATTCCTATGGGGAAAATACATTTATGTCTACACCTAACCTAACATGAACCCCGAGTCTAAACACCCCTAATCTTACACTTATTAACCCCTAATCTGCTGCGCCCAACATCACCGACACCTACATTATATTTATTAACCCCTAATCTGCCGCCCCCAATGTCGCCGCAACCTAACTACATTTATTAACCCCTAATCTGCCGCCCCTAACGTCGCCACAACTATAATAAAGTTATTAACCCCTAAACCTAAGTCTAACCCTAACCCCCCTAACTTAAATATAATTTAAAAAATCTAAATAAAATTACTACAATTAACTAAAAAATTCCTATTTAAAACTAAATACTTACCTATAAAATAAACCCTAAGCTAGCTACAATATAACTAATAGTTACATTGTAGCTAGATTAGGGTTTATTTTTATTTTACAGGCAACTTTGTATTTATTTTAACTAGGTACAATAGTTATTAAATAGTTATTAACTATTTAATAACTACCTAGTTAAAATAAAGACAAATTTACCTGTAAAATAAAACCTAACCTAAGTTACACTAACACCTAACACTGCACTACAATTAAATTAATTACCTAAATTAAATACAATTAATTACAATTAAATAAAATTATCTAAAGTACAAAAAACCCCACTAAATTACAGAAAATAATAAAGAAATTACAAGAAAAAATCCTATTGGCTGAGGCATCCATATGTTATTAACCCCTAATCTGCCGCTCCAGACACCGCCGCCACCTACATTATACTTATGAACCCCTAATCTGCTGTGCCCAACATCACCGACACCTACATTATATTTATTAACTCCTAATCTGCCACCCCCAATGTCACCGCAACCTAACTACATTTATTAACCCCTAATCTGCCGCCCCTAACGTCGCCACCACTATAATAAAGTTATTAACCCCTAAACCTAAGTCTAACCCTAACCCTAACCCCCCTAACTTAAATATAATTTAAAAAATCTAAATAAAATTACTACAATTAACAAAATAATTCCTATTTAAAACACTTACCTATAAAATAAACCCTAAGCTAGCTACAATATAACTAATAGCTACATTGTAGCTAGATTAGGGTTTATTTTTATTTTACAGGCAACTTTGTATTTATTTTAACTAGGTACAATAGTTATTAAATAGTGAACTATTTAATAACTACCTAGTTAAAATAAAGACAAATTTACCTGTAAAATAAAACCTAACCTAAGTTACAATTACGTGTTGAAAAACAAGGAAGAAAAAGACGACGGCACTACTGGTGCTGTGTCCCTCGTTGTATTCTTGTCTCTTATATTGTATGAGAGATAATAATGCTAAACTTGGGGACTTAGGTGCTGTACATTGGGAGAAACAGACTAGAGAATATCAATTGCTAAACGCAATTGGAAGAATGTACATGAATAGCACTCAACAGCACTGGGTCAAATACTTGCTAATGATACCATAGGTAAAGAAGCCCTACAAACGGCGGATTTAAAACTTAACTTTTAATATAAATATTAAAATGAATATATGAAAATTAAAAAGTCACAGACAGTGTGGTAGTGAAGAAATGCGGCCCAGAGAGAGGGTTATTCCTCCGGGATCAAATTATATCTACTGAAAAAAAAAACAGTATGCTCTCCAGAGGATATGCCATAAATTGTATGGGTGCTAAATACACCTAATGTTTCACTCTTGTTATTAAGGTCATGTATCACATTCGAGGTATAGTTGCCCCTTTTATTGTTCTGTACATAAAAATGGAGTATCTTTAATTATATGATACCACCATATTATTTATATGTTGCACTTTCCTCTGGGAGATGCGTGTGAGTGATAATAATCACTTATTGTGGACCTGGGTTTGAAGTGCCCCCACAGGCTATCTGAGTATCAGTATATAATAATTAATAGTTAGAAGATATTCTGCGTGGTACATCCCAGGGTGTCTTCCCACTATTTGGGTGATTTTAGAAGTATTTACACTATTAGTATTTCAGAACAGATTATCACATATGGATTGAGAATATTGGTAATGATGTATTGTTATGATATATATAGTATAGATTTCACTCTAAGATCCCTATACAAGTCGGTCACCTAGTATGTGTATAGGTAATCACTAATCCCAGCCTAGATTTAGGGTAGTATCACTGTACTCTATAGTGTGGCTCTCTCTTGTCTGCTGGCCCACTGGGATCTAGAATTTAATACACCTTTGGAATGGGGTCCAGAACTATTCCTCTAATTGTAAGAGTATTGGAATCTTTAATATCTTTAATACTGTTCTGGTAGTGCACTACTGTTTAGTAGTGAATGTGGGTAATTAAAGAGGCCTGAGTTCTTGTTAGGTAATGGCTGATGTCCGTTGTTTCTCTTATGGGTTTGAGGACAGTCTAATGTTTTGCTCTGAGGGTTTATCAAAAGTTATTTCAATTGAATGTCTTTATTAATACTGATTGTGCCCCACTCATAAGCTAAACATAAATATAGACCCAATGTGTAATCAGCTGATTTATTACTGTGTATTATTATCTAATATTGTCAGCAGGATACTCTGGTGTAAAGTGCTTTACTTAAAATAGGAGTGCTTAAGCATCGATGCAAACTAGATTGCAACGATTCCTGGCAGTTAGGTGGTGTTATAAAGTACTTCAAATATGATTTTCTTTTGAACTCTATATATTCAAAGACCACCGTTTACAAATAACAATTGGTTTACTTGTTACTATCGGATTTTTTATAAATGGTCTTATTTTGTTTACCACCGCCAGGTAAGCAACATCAATATTAACCCAGTGCACACTCAGCTTGTGTGTTAAATACGTTGCTTTAAATATCTATATGTTACTTCACTCCTAAATGAGTATTAAATATTAACCTTATGATCCAAGCTTGTTTTGCTATTCGGTAACATATAGCATTAGTTAGGTCGTAGTATGGCTGATAGAGGAACCTGGGTATTTAGATTAGTATAGTTAATTCTCCCACATTAATAACAAGCTGTATCGCAATATCCTTTTACTAAAAAGAATCAAGATCCCCCCTCCTGTGGTTTATCAGCTTGAAATACACTGGATACTTATAGTGGCAGTTCGTGGGGTACTTATGTAGATTTTGGTAGATTGGTGGTTTACGGCTCTGGTGCCTCCAGTTCTCGCACTCACACACACATACCGTTTTTAAATTTTTAATTCTAATTAAGCATTCATTCAACAACTCACACTGCTGTTATGTTAAAAAGGAGAAATAATCTCCGGCAGCGAGAGTGCGAGAACTGGAGGCACCAGAGCCGTAAACCACCAATCTACCAAAATCTACATAAGTACCCCACGAACTGCCACTATAAGTATCCAGTGTATTTCAAGCTGATAAACCACAGGAGGGGGGATCTTGATTCTTTTTAGTAAAAGGATATTGCGATACAGCTTGTTATTAATGTGGGAGAATTAACTATACTAATCTAAATACCCAGGTTCCTCTATCAGCCATACTACGACCTAACTAATGCTATATGTTACCGAATAGCAAAACAAGCTTGGATCATAAGGTTAATATTTAATACTCATTTAGGAGTGAAGTAACATATAGATATTTAAAGCAACGTATTTAACACACAAGCTGAGTGTGCACTGGGTTAATATTGATGTTGCTTACCTGGCGGTGGTAAACAAAATAAGACCATTTATAAAAAATCCGATAGTAACAAGTAAACCAATTGTTATTTGTAAACGGTGGTCTTTGAATATATAGAGTTCAAAAGAAAATCATATTTGAAGTACTTTATAACAGCACCTAACTGCCAGGAATCGTTGCAATCTAGTTTGCATCGATGCTTAAGCACTCCTATTTTAAGTAAAGCACTTTACACCAGAGTATCCTGCTGACAATATTAGATATTAATACACAGTAATAAATCAGCTGATTACACATTGGGTCTATATTTATGTTTAGCTTATGAGTGGGGCACAATCAGTATTAATAAAGACATTCAATTGAAATAACTTTTGATAAACCCTCAGAGCAAAACATTAGACTGTCCTCAAACCCATAAGAGAAACAACGGACATCAGCCATTACCTAACAAGAACTCAGGCCTCTTTAATTACCCACATTCACTACTAAACAGTAGTGCACTACCAGAACAGTATTAAAGATATTAAAGATTCCAATACTCTTACAATTAGAGGAATAGTTCTGGACCCCATTCCAAAGGTCTATTAAATTCTAGTTCCCAGTGGGCCAGCAGACAAGAGAGAGCCACACTATAGAGTACAGTGATACTACCCTAAATCTAGGCTGGGATTAGTGATTACCTATACACATACCAGGTGACCGACTTGTATAGGGATCTTAGAGTGAAATCTATACTATATATATCATAACAATACATCATTACCAATATTCTCAATCCATATGTGATAATCTGTTCTGAAATACTAATAGTATAAATACTTCTAAAATCACCCAAATAGTGGGAAGACACCCTGGGATGTACCACGCAGAATATCTTATAACTATTAATTATTATATACTGATACTCAGATAGCCTGTGGGGGCACTTCTAACCCAGGTCCACAATAAGTGATTATTATCACTCACACGCATCTCCCAGAGGAAAGTGCAACATATAAATAATATGGTGGTATCATATAATTACAGATACTCCCTTTTTATGTACAGAACAATAATAGGGGCAACTATACCTCGAATGTGATACATGACCTTAATAACAAGAGTGATACATTAGGTGTATTTAGCACCCATACAATTTATGGCATATCCTCTGGAGAGCATACTGGGTTTTTTTTCAATAGATATAATTTGATCCCGGAGGAATAACCCTCCCTCTGGGCCGCATTCCTTCACTACCACACTGTCTGTGACTTTTTAATTTTCATAAGTTACAATTACACCTAACACTACACTACAATTAAATTAATTACCTAAATTAAATAAAATTATCTAAAGTACAAGAAAACCCACTAAATTACAGAAAATAATAAAGAAATTACAAGATTTTTAAACTAATTTCACCTAATCTAATCCCACTAACAAAGTAAAAAAAGCCCCCCAAAATAAAAAAGCCCTACCCAACACTAAATTACAAATAGCCCTTAAAAGGGCCTTTTGCTGGGCCTTGCCCCAAAGTAATCAGCTCTTTTACCTGAAAAAAAAATTACAATTCCCCTCCCAACATTAAAACTCACCACCAACACAACCAACCCTACTCTAAAACCCACCCAATCCCCCCTTAAAAAAACATAACACTAACCCCCTGAAGATCACCTTACCGGGAGACGTCTTCACCCAACCGGGCCGAAGTCCTCAAAGAAGCCAGGAGAAGTCTTCATCCAAGCCGGGTGAAGTGGTCCTCCAGACGGGCAGAAGTCTTCATCCAGACGGCATCTTCTATCTTCATCCATCCGGCACGGAGCGGGTCTATCTTCAAGACATCCGACGCGGAGCATCCTCTTCTTCCAACGGCTAAACACAGAATGAAGGTTCCTTTAAATTACGTCATCCAAGATGGCGTCCCTTCAATTCCGATTGGCTGATAGAATTACTTTGGGGCAATGCCCCCCAAAAGGCCCTTTTAAGAGCTATTGGTAGTTTAGTTTACGCTAGAGGTTTTTTTTATTTTGGGGGCCTTATTTTTATTTTAATAGGCTATTAGATTAGGTGTAATTAGTTTAAATATCTGTAATTTGTTTATTATTTTCTGTAATTTAGTGGGGGGGGTTGTACTTTAGCTAATTTAATTTATTTAATTGTTAATTTAGTTAATTTAATTATAGTGTAGTGTTAGGTGTTATTGTGACTTAGGTTAGGTTTTATTTTACAGGTACTTTTGTATTTATTTTAGCTAGGTAGTTATTAAATAGTTAATAACTAATAACTATTCTACCTAGTTAAAATAAATACAAACTTGCCTGTAAAATAAAAATAAACCCTAAGATAGATACAATGTAACTATTAGTTATATTGTAGCTAGCTTAGGGTTTATTTTATAGGTATTTAGTTTTAAATAGGAATAATTTAGTTAATGATAGGAATATTTATTTAGATTTATTTAAATTATATTTAAGTTAGTGGGTGTTAGGTTTAGGGATAGACTTAGGTTTAGGGGTTAATAACTTTAATATAGTGGACGTTGGGGGCGGCAGATTAGGGGTTAAAAAGTGTAGGTAGGTTGCAGCGACATTGGGGAAGGCAGATTAGGGGTTAATAGATATAATGTAGGTGGCGGCGATGTTGGGGGCAGCAGATTAGGGGTTCATAAGTATAATGTAGGTGGCGGAAGTGTCCGGAGCAGCATATTAGGGGTTAATAATATAATGTAGGTGTTGGCGATGTCGGGGGTGGCAGATTAGGGGTTAATAAGTGTAAGATTAGGGGTGTTTAGACTCTGGGTTCATGTTATGGTGTTAGGTATAGACATAACTTTTATTTCCCCATAGGAATCAATGGGGCTGCGTTACTGAGTTTTACGCTGCTTTTTTGCAGGTGTTAGACTTTTTTCAGCCGGCTCTCCCCATTATTCCTATTGGGAAATCGTGCACGAGCACGTTACACCACCTCACCGCTGACTTAAGCAGCGCTGGTATTGGAGTGAGATTTGGAGCAAAATTTTGCTCAACACTCACTTCTTGTCTTTTAACGACAGGTTTCTGAAAACTTGTAATACCAGCGCTGTAGAAAAGTGAGCTGTGAGACAAAACTGCTCGTTAGCACCGCATAGCCTCTAACGCAAAACTCGTAATCTAGGCGTTAGTATCTTAAAATGTGTTATGCATAAATTGGATTAGTATAAAGTTGTTTGTCATATTAAAAGTACAGTTTATTTGGACAATAAAATAAATTTACAAAGTAGCTTTTAATTGTGTCCTGAACAACACCCATAGGGAACCTGGGAAAATAAATAATAACTTGGTATACTGGCAAGCCTGCTGTGTGTGTGTTCAATTGTGCTATAGAAGGGTTATAAAGATAAACTAAAAAAGTCAAAATAGGTTCAGTTTTCTTAATCCAGAAAAATGTAAACTTATTTTAAATAAGTACACTTTAAGTTCCGTTTATTACTCTTTACTTTCTCCCAGTCCACTGAGGCCTAGTCAAGAAGATAGAAGAATATCCTCCAACCTTATTAATACACACAAGAGGAACCACACAAGCATAGAAGGAAATGAAACTTTCTTCCTTCTCCTGCGACAATGATAGTGACCCCCAGAGGTAGAAAGGCAATTTGTTCTTGCAGTCTCACAGCATAGGGCTTGCTTCTTGGTGGTACTTAATACTTGAAATGATCTTGAATACATACTCTTACATGATAAACATTACATCATTTTAGAAAAAAATTGGGGTAGTATATTTATATATGCCTTACCTTCTCGCAAATATTTTATTCATAATTTTGAAATAAAATATTTAAAATCCATTTTCTTTTTGATTTTTAGGGTTGTAATTGTTTTAGCCACTTAGCAATAGCTCCTGGTTTAAGATGTGAGATTTCATGTATTTGGCACATAACACGACAGTAGATGTTACTGGCAGCAATAGCTAATATTAATAAGCTCAAACAGACAGGAGAAGCAAAGCTCAATGAAGTTCCAAACAAGATCTTGCCTAAACAATGAGGCTCTATAATTGTAGCTCAATATGTTCATGGAGAATCCTCAGAACACAATAATATGAATTTATTATATATATATATATATATATATATATATATATATATTTTGCATACAAAGAGAGAAGTGCTCTACGAGGAACGAACAACAGCTCATCAGCTAGTTCTATGGCGATTTACCATCGTTTCGGCCTCCTATGGGCCTCGTCAGTTAGGTGCAGCCACATTTCTCTAAGCACACTGGGCAAGGAGTCCACTTCTGGTTTCCCCCATCACCCATAGGGAGACTTCCCTAGGGTCATATTAATTTGCATACGAAGAGAGAAGCACTCTACCAGGAACGAACAACAGCTCATCATCCGGAAGCAGCCTCTTTTAGACCAGTGTGCTTTTAACAGAGGAAAACTTTCCTGAAGTATATCAGTCTGATCTCGCCAAGTAAGGTCAGTCCAGCCACGAAATACCAGGCAATTCTTCTTTGAACAAAAAACATGACAACCCCAGATGATCGTTTCGGCCTCCTATGGGCCTCGTCATTGAGGTACAGCCACTTTCCTCTAAGCACACTGGGCAAGGAGTCCACGCCTGGTTTCCCCCATCACCCATAGGGAGACTTCCCCAGGGTCATATTAATTTGCATACAAAGAGAGAAGCGCTCTACCAGGAGCGAACAACAGCTCATCAGCTAGTTCTATGGCGATTTACCACCCGGAAGCAACCTCTTTTAAACCAGTGTGCTTTTAACAGAGGAAAACGTTCCTGAAGTATATCAGTCTGATCCCGCCAAGTAAGGTCAGTCCAGCCCCGAAATACCAGGCAATTCTCCTCTAAACAAGGAACATGACAACCCCAGATGATCGTTTCGGCCTCCTATGGGCCTCGTCAGTGAGGTGCAGCCACATTCCTCTAAGCACACTGGGCAAGAAATCCACATCTGATTTCCCCCATGACCCATAGGGAGACTTCCCCAGGGTCATATTAATTTGCATAGAAAGAGAGAAGCGCTCTACCAGGAATGAACAACAGCTCATCAGCTAGTTCTATGGTGATTTACTACCCGGAAGCAGCCTCTTTTAGACCAGTGTGCTTTTCACAGAGGAAAACTTTCCTGAAGTATATCAGTCTAATCCCGCCTAGTAAGGTCAGTCCAGCCCCGAAATACCAGGCAATTCTCCTCTGAACAAGGAACATGACAACCCCAGACAATCGTTTCGGCCTTGTCAGTGAGGTGCAGCCACATTTCTCTAAGCACACTGGGCAAGGAGTCCACGTCTGGTTTCCCCCATCACCATTAGTGATACTTCCCCAGGGTCATATTAATTTGCATATGAAGAGAGAAGTGCTCTACCAGGAATGAACAACAGCTCATCAGCTAGTTCTTTGGCTATTTACCACCCGGAAGCAGCCTCTTTTAGACCAGTGTGCTTTTCACAGAGGAAAACTTTCCTGAAGTATATCAGTCTGATCCCGCCAAGTAAGGTCAGTCCATGACAACCCCAGACGATCGTATGCAAATTAAAATGACCCTGGGGAAGTCTCCCTACGGGTGATGGGGGAAACCAGATGTGGACTCCTTGCCCAGTGTGCTTAGAGGAATGTGGCTGCACCTCACTGACGAGGCCCATAGGAGGCCGAAACGATTGGGGTTGTCATGTTCCTTGTTCAGAGGAGAATTGGCTGGTACTTTGGGGCTGGATTGACCTTACTTGCGGATAATGGTAAAACATTTGATTGACAGAGGATCCAAATCTATTTACTAATACATTTTACTAAGCCTATTAACTTGAATTGTAGCCCATCACTAATAAATATCTGCTTTACATGGTTCTGATTAGATTATAATAAAAAAACACATGGGCCAAGTTTACACAGTTGTTCATTTGTCATTTGGGCAAACTTATAAATAACAAGCTATAATTGATGCACAATGCAGGGCAGTGTTTTCAAAGGCTAATAAGATGCTAGCAGGTATTAAAATAGGCATTGATGCAAGGGAGGAAAGCTTAATTCTGTTACTATATAAATCCCTGGTAAGACCTCACCTTAAAGGTCCATAATAAATGCCCCAGATTTCTATACTAATAAATTAAAAACATAATTAGTAGAATAAATAAAATAAAAAAAGAATGCTAATAGTACCCTAAAAGTTACCTCAAAGTTTGAAAAATAGTCCCAAAACGATCCTATGTAAAACGCCTATAAAAATGGGCGTTTTTCCCCCCTCTCTGCCCGTGCCCCTCTCTGCCCGTGTCCAATCAGCATTACCTTGCTGATCAGACACGGGAGCAGCAACTCAAAAGCACGCTGACCGAGTTCGCACTGACATCCTACCAGAGCTGCTAGCATGTCAGTTTAGGTTTTGAGGCAGTCTGCTGTACCCGGATCCATGTTACTATCCAAATAGCAGCAGTATCAGTATATAGCAGCCATTAAATTAAATAAAAGTGTCCTGCATTGCTTATAGCGTTCTGCATTAAAGGAGCTTAGTTCACTGAGTGAAATAATTTAAACGGTTCAAAAACCAAAGACCATTTAAATTATTTTACTCAGTGAAGTTAGCTCCTTTAATGCAGAATGCTATCAGCATTGCAGGACACTTCAAAAGGATGCCATAGCAACCATTGCCTACGGCTCCCTAGTGAATGCGAGCAGAGGGGCCAGATCGTTTTTTGATTGACATCTGCAGGCCTAATCTTTTTTCACTACGCTACAAGGAGCTGAGGAAACACTGACTGCGCAGGCTTCAATTTACATGTCAGTCGTGCAACCAATAGAATAATTGGAAGCTAAATAGCAGCTTTCAGTGGGCAGTGGAATCATTATAAATTTGTAAGTAAAATACATTATAAAAAGCAAATTACTTATAATACATGTATATTAGTAAATTGTTAATTTGGTCATCAACTTTATATTAACCCACAAATAAAAAATTATTATAATGGGCCTTTAAGTATGGAGTACAGTTCTTGGGGACCAATCTCAAAAAAGACATTGCAGAGTCAGAAAAAGTTTAGAGAAGGGCCACAAAGCTAATAAGGGGAATGGAGAATTTAAGATTTGACGAGAGGTTAGCCAAACTGAGTCTGTTTTCCCTAGAAAAAAGGCACTTGAGAGGTGACATGATTACTTTATATAAATATATTCAAGGCCCATATACAAAGATGGCAGAAGCTCTGTTTATTCCAAGAAAATTGTTTGTGGCAAGAGGTCACAATTTAAAACTGGAGGAAAGGCAGTTTAATCTCCAACAACGTAAATATTTTCTCAATGTAAGACAAATCAAATTGTGGAACGTATTGACTAAGTAAGTGGTGAATGCAAATTCCTTAGATACATTTAATAATGGCTTAGATACATTTCTGTCAAGAAACAGAATTCAGAGATATAATTGCTAGTGTTAAATGGATCACCTTTTTAGTTGAAATGGTTTTTATTGAGTGCAAAAATATCATAACAAAATGAGCATACATAGAGTAAATCTGGGCCACCAATGACCCAACCCACACTGGGCATAACAATGTGGTATGACATATAAAGGCTTGTGAGAAAAAAAAGATTAAAGGACCCAGTCCGGAGCTGGGTCTTCAGCACCCCAGTTGCACTTTTTCTTTTTTGGTGAGAACAATACAAAAATAATAAAAGGTATACATAAAGAAAAAAGAAGAAAAACATATATATATTGAACATTAATAACAATAAACCTGTCAGAATGCTGAATGCTCTACTTTTGGCCTCTTATCTCTGGATGTCGCAGCCATATCTCTGGCTGTGCTATGGTTTGTGTCTACAATTACCTCTCAGTCTCTCTCTATTATGTGATTTAACAGGGGTTGGTATTGGCTCCCCCCATTATCCAGTAGAACCAGATTTTCCCAAAAGAATCCATCCTATTTTGTAGGTGGGCAGCTGTCTCATGTATAGCGTACATTCCGGCAAGTTTGTTGGTAATCTCCGACCAAGTCGGTACTCCTGTCTTCCAATGTTTGGCTATTAAGGTCCTAACTGTGGTGATTATTCTAAGAAAGGTGTTTATGTGGGAGTTGTAACCCTGGGTTCTAGCATTTAATAAGGCCTGTGAGGCACTAATGTTTATACGGTCTCCAATCAAGTTGGACAAGAGGTCTGAGGTCTGATCCCATATATTCTTAACCTTGGGGCACTCCCACCACATATGTATGTATGTACCCCTGGTCCCGCACCCTCTATAACAGAAACTGGAGCCCCCCTTGACAGAGTGTGCCAGTCTCTCGGGTGTCAAGTACCAACAAAACACTGACTTCAAGCTATTTTCTCTGAGATCTGCACTCAATAAACCCCTATTTGCGTCAAATGTTATAGTGTGCCATTCCTCTGTTGTTAAATCAATATTCAAGTCTCTCTCCCACCTATTAACAATGGGTGGCTTATTCTTTATGCTGGCTGATTGTATCACGTGGTACATATGTGAAATAGCTTGTTTGGGTCTGTGATGTGCGCTACACTGTTTCCCAAGTGTTGTGGATTGATTTCCCCTCCCCCCAAGAGTGTAAGAATGGACAGCCGAGGAGATCTGCAAATACACAAACCACTGTAGGGGCAATGGTTCTAATTTTCTTTGTAATTGTGTAAATGTGATCATAGAGCCTTGTTGTGTAAAATCTGCCACCCTGTACAGGCCCTTGTTTTCCCATTTGTCTATATGTATATGACAGTCTCCCGGGAGTATGTATTTTAATGGCCTTTCGAGAGTATATTGTGATACTAACTTGTGAGAATTTATTGATTTATGCCATTGTCTGCAAGAGGTCAGTAATGCGTGTGGTTTAAAACCCTTTATGGTCTTTAGCGTCTCCTTCCTCCATAGTACATCGTCTGGTGAGCTAAGTCCCCCCATAGCGGCTTCTAAAGCAGGCCATACAATATCGCAGTCTCGTCTCCCCAGTATCGCAGTCTGAGTGAGTCTGGCAGCCTGGTAGTAGTCCCTTAAATTGGGGACCCCCCCCCCCTAATTGTCTGTGTCTCATGAGTATTATTCCGGGGATTCTGGCATGTTTACCTCCTCTTAGATAAGAAATTAGTTTGGACTGGATAATATCTAAATCTTTGTTGGGGACCTCAATTGGTAGTGTCCTAAAGAGGTAAAGGAGTCTAGGCAAAATGTTCATTTTGATCGACGATAGTCGCCCATACCACGAAAAGCAACACTGTTGCCACTTTGTGATGTCCTGTTTTATAGATTTGTACAAAGGAGGATAGTTGGCTTGGTAGAGTCTATCAAAATCAGGTGTCAGCTTGACCCCCAAATATTTCACATGGTCATATACCCAGGAAAAATCAAAATTAATCTCTAGTAGTTTGATAGTGGACCTTGGGATAGCGATGGGGAGGGCTTCGCACTTATCCACATTGATCTTATATCCCGAGATTGTGGAGAATCTATCCAGGATGTCATAGACAATGGGCAGGGAGCTAGTCGGCCTAGTCAGGGTCAAGAGGACATCGTCCGCGAATAGTGTTAATTTATGGGATTTTCCCCCTATCTCAAGACCCCAGACCCCAGCCTCCCCCCGAATGTACTCTGCTAGTGGCTCTATGCAAATGGCGAAAAGCAGAGGCGACAATGGGTACCCCTGTCGTGTGCCGTTTAGAATGTTGAAAGTGCAAGATTGGTGACCGATCGCTCTCACATACGCTGTAGGGTTGGAGTATAATGTGTTTATTGCAGAGATAAAGGATCCCCCGAACTCCATTTCTTTTAGTACCGCTATCATATATCCCCAATCCACCCTGTCGAATGCCTTCTCAGAGAAAGGAGCAGAGAAGGCACTCCATGACTCCCAAGATAGTCTATCACCGACACCATCCTTCTTATGTTATCTGGGGCTTCCCTATCCTTAATGAAACCAACTTGATCTGGGTGTATTATAGTGGGAAGAATGTGTTTTAGTCTGTTAGCTAGGATTTTTGTGATAATTTTGACATCCTGATTGATGAGGGATATTGGCCTATAGCTGGCGCAGTATTTTGGGTTTTTCCCTGGCTTGGGGATAACTACTATTCTAGCCTGAAGTAGGTCCTTAGGTAGCTCCCTGCCCTCCAGCATGTGGTTTGCTAATTGTGTAAGGTGTGGGATTAATAGGCCCGCAAACATCTTATAGTATTCACTCGGTAAGCCATCAGGTCCAGGAGCCTTGCCTGGCTTAAGTTCTTTGATGACTTGCGCCACCTCCATCGCAGTGATTTTGGCATTCAAGTAGTCCCTATCTGCCTCTGTGATTTTCCTCAAATTTGCTTTGGTAAGAAAATCATTAAGTGAGGTTTTAGTGGATGAGCTCTGGGAAACTTTTTTGCCATTGTATAGCTCTTGATAGAATGAGGCGAAGGCATCCACAATCTCCTGCGGCTGCCCAGTCTCACCACCATCGTCCCTACATATAAGGGGTATAGACACCGCCGCATAATTATCCCTGATCTTTTTAGCTAAGTATTTATCAGGTTTTTTGGCGTAAAGGAAGTACTGCGTCTTCAGTCTGTGGGCATATTTTATCGACTGATTATTAAGGATCTCGTTGAGCTGGCTACGCTTTTGGTTTAATTGTTTTAGGGTGGACCTGGTCAAGGTTAGTTTATGTTCCCTCTCCAGACTCTCAATATCCTTAGTCAATCTCTCTAAAGTCAAATTTGCTGTCTTTTTAAGCTGTGCTTTTTCTTTAATTAACAGGCCCCTAATTACAGTTTTATGGGCAGCCCAAACTGAGACTGGATTGTTGGTGGAGTCTTGATTAAAAGCCCAATATTCTTCCATTGCCTGTGTCAATTTTTCTTTTGTCAGTGGGTTTTGGAGGCAGGATGGGTCAAATGTCCAAGTCTGTGTTCTATTGGGGTTTTTTATACCTTGGAGTGATATCTGTGTAATGGAGTGGTCTGACCAGGTGCACGGGTGGATTTTAGCTGACAACAGCAGTGGACATAAAATCTGGCTGATCATTATGTAGTCTAGTTTGGAATAGCTATTGTGCGCTGTCGAATAGAATGTTGTGTCTGTTGTGACCCCATATAAAGAGTTCCAGGTATCCACCAAAGTATGTGGAGCTAATGAATTTAAAACTGCGCCCGCTACGTTCTTTAGATGGTTTAGTTTTTTAGAGGAGTGTAGGGTCTTAGCATATTTGAGTGCTTGGAGGTCAATATTGAAATCCCCCGCTAAAACTATCCTGATTTGTGACCAACTCGTTAGTAGTCGTGTGATTTCCCTGAAAAACGCATCCTGCTTCTCATTTGGGGCATATATATTGCAAAACAGGACATCTACGCCTTGAATCTGGCCCCTCACCAACAAGTACCTTCCTTCTCTGTCTACAGTCGTGTCAATGTGCGTAAAGTGTAATGATGTATGTAGTAGTATCGACACCCCTCTTTTTTTCTCCCCTGCAGTGGAATGATAGTGTTGATAAAAGCCTCTGGACCAGTATTTGGGGAGTTGCGGTTTAGTAAGATGGGTTTCCTGTAAAAAGATCACATTCGCCTGGAGTCGTTTGTAATGGTTAAATGCCGTGCGTCTTTTAGCATCTGAGTTTAACCCTCTCACATTGTGTGAGACTAAATTAATCGTTGGTAAAGCCATTAGTATTTACTGGGATACATGTGTAACTAACACTTAAAGGCCATAGATGGTATGAGTGTGGGGGACGTATGAGCGGGGGCTCTAGGTCTAGGCAGGTGTCATCTACTGTGAGGTGAACGCAAGATAGGCTGGAGACATCTCTTCTATCGCATCCGAAAGGTACATAAAAATAGGTTGGCAGTAAATAAAACAAAAACTTAACTCTAAATTGAACTAAAATAACATTCTGAACATTATAACAACTAAGTATAGGTCTAAAAATAACAATGGGTTGTGCAGTAGTTCTAATGGAAACATGTCTAGAACTTTCAGAGTACAGGTATGGATACCACTAGTATTTATTAGAAAAGTTATCCAAAGCGGGCTCTAAAACCCACTCATGGACAAGTAAAAGGTAGAATTTTTGACAACATTACCTAGCAGTCCAGTTCATGGTTTCCCTTTTTTCTTTTTCGCCACTCTGGACCACCTAGGCCTACTCGCCGGGGTCCGTGGCTCTTTACCTGTGGAGTGTTGTGATGAGGCAGAGTCCTCAGAAAGTGCTGGTGTTTCTACATTTAGATATTGGCATATTTCTGGAATGTCCTGTGCTGATTTAATAGTGAGCATCTTATGGTTGTGGGAGATATGCAAAGCAAAAGGATATCCCCACCTGTAAGGAATATTTTGCTTCCGTAGTAGAGATGTGAGGGGGCGCAGAGCATATCTTCTCTGCAGGGTACGGGCACAAAGGTCCTGAAAGAATTGAATAATTTGTCCCTGAAACTTGAAGGGTTGGTGTCTCCTGGCCGCCGACATGATGCTTTCTCTGTCAGGGAAACGCAGCATCCTGACTATGACATCTCTGGGTGGAAGGCCCTCTTTTGGTTTTGGTTTCAGGGCCCTATGAGCTCTTTCCATCACAAAGTCTGGTTCGCCTTCTCCGCCTGTGACAGCTTTAAAAAGGCGTAGCAGGTATGAGGATAGATCTGTGGCTTCTACAGTTTCTGGAATCCCTTTTAGCCTGATGTTATTCCTTCTGTTTCTGTTTTCTAGATCCTCCATTCTATCTTGGAGGTCCAGAAGCTGTTGTTGGTGGGATGCGATAGATTCAGAGTTGGTCGCTGTATTTTCAGCCAGAGTTTCATATTCAGACTCTACCGCCTCCACTCTATCCCCCAGCTCAGATAGATCTTGTTTTATCTCAGCCAAACTAGTCGTGACTGAGGAGTGTAGGCTATCAATTTTGTTCATCAGCTTTTCCAGACCCACTGCCATATCTTCTTTAGAGACAAGGGTGTGAAGATCAGCTTTTGTCATGCCCCCACTATTCTTTAATGTGTCCATTGTGTTCATGGGTCACCTTTTTAATGGGATTAAGCTTAATTGGAGCTTTTTATTGTAAATCAGATAGGATCTGTATGGGTTAAACTCGATGGACTTCTGTCTTCTTTCAACCTCATCTACTCTGTAATCTATATGTGTAAAACAGTAAAAATGTTGCTTCACAAAATCCTACTTTTCAACATGTTTGCGTCTATTCATTGTTATTGTATAGTCCATCAGTATTGGGCAGTACAGAAATTTACGTAATAACTTACAGGATATTTTTTCTCTGTGAAAAGGCAATGAGGGATATTTATCAAGCCGTCAACCGCAAATACGCGGGAATTCCGCAGAGTAATTGTGGAGAGCTTGATTCCCCTTATTTATCAAAGCCTACAGACAGGCAAAAGTAGAAATTTGTGACGTAACATACGATCCGCCGGTCTCAGTCCGACACAGATCGATGCTTACATCATTGCAGATGTTCCAAATGCAAATTCGGCACTATCTGACTACTTTTGCTAGTTAACAAATATCTAACAGGTACACTCGCCACTATTCCGGCCCAGCATACCTGCTTTTCAATCTGCCGCCCTAGAGGTGGCGGATGCCACAGGAATCAATGGGAATCTGAAAGCAGTGAAAGCTTATGTTCGCTGCTGCCCGATATCCCATTGATTCCTATGGGAGAATAAAAGTTATGTTTACACCTAACACCCTAACATAAACCCAGAGTCTAAACACCCCTAATCTACTGCCCCCTACACCGCCGCCACCTACATTATACTTATTAACCCCTAATCTGCTGCCCCAAAACCGCCGCCACCTACATTATGTTTTTAACCCCTAATCTGCCGCCCCGACACCGCTGCCACCTACATTATACTTATTAACCCCTAATATGCTGCCCCGACACCGCCGCCACCTACATAAAGTTATTAACCCCTATTCCGCCGCTCCCAGACCCCGCTGCCACCTACATAACGTTATTAACCCCTATCCTGACGCTCCCGGAGCCCACCGCAACTAAATAAATGTATTAACCCCTAAACCCCTGGCCTCCCACATCACTAGCACTTACTAAACCTATTAACTCCTAAACCGCCAGCCCCCCACATTGCATAAACTAAATTACCTGATTAACCCCTAAACCTAACAACCCCTTAACTTTACATTAAATATTAACTCATCCTTATCTTATAATAAATTTAAACTTACCTTTAGATGTAAATTAAACTATATTAAACTAATAATTAATCTACCCTAACTGTTATACAATAGGAGTGAGCTCACATTCTATTGGCTTATTGGAATAGCCAATAGAATGCAAGCTCAATCCTATTGGCTGATTGGATCAGCCAATAGGATGAAAGCTCAATCCTATTGACTGATTGCAACAGCCAATAGAATTTTTTCAACCTTAATTCCGATTGGTTGATAGAATTCTATCAGCCAATCGGAATCTAAGGGACGCCATCTTGGATGACGTCATTTAAAGGAACCTTCATTCCGAAAAATACATTGTAAGAAGAGGATGCTCTGCATCGGATGTCTTGAAGATGGAGCCGCTCCGCGCCGGATGGATGATGATAGAAGATGCCGTCTGGGTGAAGACTTCTGCGGGCTTGGATGAAGACTTCGGTCGCTTGGATGAAGACTTCTGCCGGCTTCGATGAGGATCTTTGGGGGTTAGTGTTAGGATTTTTTAAGGGTTTATTGGGTGGGTTTTATTTTTAGATTAGGGTTTGGGCTTTTGAAAAAGAGCTAAATGCCCTTTTAAGGGCTATACCCATAGAAATGCCCTTTTCAGGGCAATGGGGAGCTTAGGTTTTTTTAGTTAGGTTTTTATTTGGGGGGTTGGTTGTGTGGGTGGTGGGTTTTACTGTTGGGGGGGTGTTTGTATTTTTTATTTACAGGTAAAACAGCTGATTTCTTTGGGGCAATGCCCTGCAAAAGGCCCTTTTAAGGGCCATTGGTAGTTTATTGTAGGTTAGGGTTTTTTTTATTTTGGGGGGCTTTTTTATTTTCATAGGGCTCTTAGATTAGGTGTAATTAGTTTAAATATTTGATAATTTATTTTTTATTTTGTGTAACTTAGTGTTTATTTATTTTTTGTAACTTAGTGTTTGTTATTTTTTGTAACTTAGTTGTTAGTTTTTTGTAACTTTGTAATTTTTAATTGTAGATTTAAATTATTTGAGTAGGGTTAGGTGTTTAAATATATAACATAGTTAATTTAATTTGTAGTTTAATGTAGTTTTAGTATAACAGTTAGGGTAGGTTAATTATTAGTTTAATATAGTTTAATGTAATTTTAGTATAACAGTTAGGGTAGGTTAATTATTAGTTTAATATAGTTTAATTTAAATCTAAAGGTAAGTTTAAATTTATTATAAGATAGGGATGAGATAATATTTAATATAAAGTTAGCGGGTTGTTAGGTTTAGGGGTTAATAGGTTAATTTAGTTTATGGTGATGTGGGGGGCTGGTGGTTTAGGGGTTAATAGGTTTAGTAAGGGGTAGTGATGTGGGAGGCCAGAGGTTTAGGGGTTAATACATTTAGTTAGTTGCGGCGGGATAGGGGTTAATAAATTTATTAGAGTTGTGGTGGGGTCCGGGAGCGGCGGGATGGGGATTAATAACTTTATTTAGTTGCGGCGGGGTCCGGGAGTGGCGGGATATGGGTCAAACAGTTTAGTATAGTGGCTGTGCTTAGTGACAGTATACAAATAGCTGTGATAAAGCCGAATAGCAGTGAGATCGATGACTGTTAGTTAACAACAGTCCGCTGCTCATCGCCCCGTAATTGGTGCACAGCTTTTTGACAGTTTTTTTGTTAAATATGGAGAGAGTATTCAGGTCCGCGGCCGCGATGTTAGGCGATGTCAGGCGAGCATATTGGTGCCGTCGAATGCAAGTAAGTTGACGGCTTGATAAGTAGGCCTCAATGTGTGCAAAAAAGAGACTGCACCCTGAGTGGCACTGGCCTTGTGGACAAGCACGGAGGTTTTTCTAGCTATTGTTCTGTCTCAGTGAGTGTGTCTCTCTATTTTCTTGTTTTTATAGAAAGCCAGCATCCCAGAGTCGCCTCTTCACTGTTAACATTGAGACTGGTGTTTTGCGGATACTATTTAATAAAGTTGCCAGTTGAGAACCTGTGAGTTTTCTGCTTCTCAAACTAGAAACTCGAATGTATTTGTCCTCTTGCTCAGTTGTTCACTGGGGCCTCCCACACCCCATTTATATTTTTGGTTAGAGCCAGAATGCGCTGTTCTATGATTGGAGTAGTACACAGCATTGTACTAGATCTTCAGTTTCAGTTGGCATGGAGCCTTTATTTCTCAGAACAAGAATAGACTGACCAGTTTAAAGGGACAGTCAAGTCCAAAATAAACTTTCGTGATTCAAATAGGGCATGTAATTTTAAACAACTTTTCAATTTACTTTTATCACCAATTTTGCATCTCTTGGTATTTTTAGTTGAAAGCTAAACCTAGGTAGGCTCATATGCTAATTTCTTAGACCTTGAAGGCCGCCTCTAATCTGAATGCATTTTGACAGTTTTTCACCACTAGAGGGAGTTAGTTCATGTGTGTCATATAGATAACATTGAGCTTATGCACGTGAAGTTACCTAAGAGTCAGCACTGACTGGCTAAAATGCAAGTCTGTCAAAAAACTGAAAAAAAAAAAAAAAAAAATGATAAACTTGGTTTAGCAAACACAACATGCCATTGGAACACAGGACAGATGGTTGCTGATATCAAGCCTCCCTAAGCCTATGTAGATATTCCTTTAAAATTCAGCCGTTTCTAGCTACATTAGTAATTTACAACATTAACAATGTCTACACTGTATTTCCAATCAATTTCATGTTATTTTAATGGATAAAAAAAATTACTATTCTTTTGAAACCCCATTCTTTTGAATACTAGTGTATATGTTACCAAAAAATAATAATCATATATATATATATATATATATATATATATATATATATTTATATATTTAAGAATAAAAGAACATTCTGGTAGGTGAAGAATATTGGAATGTGAAATATTTATATTTCATATCTGGTTAGCGCACGCGTTTAAACGTGATCGGGTTTGCTTGTGAGTATGGGTGGGGGTTTTTTTCCACTTCTTATGCTCCATTGAAGTCTATGGGAGAATACGTTAACACGTTTGGGATATTCAAAGTTTGGCTTATTAGTGTATCAGGTTAGCGCTACCTAATATGTGCGCTACCCAACGCAAGCAAAAAGCTTCTGTCTAGCTAATTTAACGCGGGAGCAAAAGAGTGAGGACAAATCTTTAAGTTTACCAAAACTTTACATTGTCTCACATTTTGGAACTCAATACCAACATTCTTCTATGATATCTTACTCCCAGCAGCAACATCTAGGCTGTGCTAGAGGGGATGCAGGGCAAATGGCTCAATGCTGCATATCTGGTGGTCTTGTCCTGTACTGTATCCTTCTAGACTGCAATTAACCACTTTGCTAAGAAATTGATGGGATCCACATTTACGTTAGATTATTATTATTATTATTATACTTTATTTATATAGCACCAACATATTCTGCAGCGCTGTTCAAGGGTACAATTTGTTTAAATAAAACAATTATTTAAAACTTGAAAGAGACGAGACATAATTTGGGAAATATACACGGGAGGAGTTGAGGGCCCTATTCCCATGGGAATTTACAATTTAGATCCAAAAAATAGTAATTTTAGATAAAAAAAAACAGCTGGTATTGTAAAAATTGCATGCAGCTGCTAATCATATGCTTTTACAATGCTTTAATTGCCAAGATATGGAAACAAAAACTACCTGGCCCCCGCAGGTCTGAAGGGCCAAAACAATAGAACTCCTGGACCATGAGGAGTATTGTTATATGCAGATAAATATGATGCCTGGCACATAGAACAACATGGATTTATTGCAAGTGACTCCACTGCTGATTATTTACTAATACAGTTACTGCTGTGTTGCAGTATTGTTGTACTTGCTCTTATTTACTTTTTACCTAAATAAAGTTTAAAAAAATTATTAAAATAATTAGTGCAGCAGATGTGAAAAAGTTTGATACCCCCAATTTAAAGTGATAGTAAATCCTAGCATTTGTGAAACGCTAGGATTTTCCATTGGAACAAATAAAGGGGACTTTCATTCATGAAGAATAAAATACTTCATGCTGAAAGTTTCTTTATTTGTTTGCTCTGAGCTGCTAATTGCGGCACCAAGCCGGATTTCCCGCACGGCTATTGGTTAAGAGGTGGAAATGTCACCTCTCAGCCAAATAGCGTTCTGCCGTGGGCTGCCTTAGCAGCTCAGAGTGGCGACCGCTGCAAATAAATGAAGTATTTTATACTTCCTTTATTTGTTCCATTGGTAAATCCTAGCATTTCACAAACGTTAGTATTTACCATCACTTTAAATGTTTTAATGTGTTTATAGTCAGTCCTATCACTGTCTAAATACTGTACAGATTCCATATGTTTCCCTCACCTTTATTCATTTTTGACTGAAAAGTATTTGGCAAATATACCTTGTGGGAACTCTTACTCAAGATTTTAATTGTAATACAATATTACTGTAAGCCAACAACATATCAAGTTATAATTGGCTTTTAAGGAGATTTTGGAACATAATTCCACTGTGAATTCTCCTTGGATTTGAAATGAAGAAGGCTCTTAGGTTACTTTCATGAAGCATATTCCATAGATTTCTTCTCAGTGAATGAGTATAAATGGATTATTGTAAATCCAGATCTAAATAAACCAATGTACTATACTTAGTGACATTATTGATTGCTTTAAATAATGTTGCTAAGACTGTGCCGTCACATGGAAACTAATTATATCACTGTGAATTTAATTGAGTAGCTAATCAGCAATTCTCAAAAGAAGTTGTTCTAAGGGACGTTAAAAAAAACTACCTTGTGTTAAAGTATATGCTTTTTACATACATACATCTAGAGAATAGAATTTGAACAGGGTTTCAGATGATTTTCAAATTCAATTAAATACATTTAATTAAAAAACCCAGTTTTCTATTTTTTTATTTGCACTGAAAAAGCGATACCATTGCTTTTCTTTAAGTAAATTAGACAGGGTTATTCCATTCCATTCTACTAGAAAATACTTATTGCAAATTATTTTTGGCTTAAACAATTTATTAAAAAAATAACTACAGAATGAGAAGCAGTCTGCCAGGAATGAACAACAGCTCAGTGGCTTGTTCTATGGCCTGGTTACCTTACCACCTAGGAGTAGCTTCATTTAGCCCAATTGTGCTTTTCACAGAGGAGGACTTTCCTGCAGTATATCAGTCTGATCCCGCCTTATAATACCAGGCAATTTTTCAAACTGGTAAAGGAGGGCATGTTAAGCACAGTGGAACAAGATTGAAATCTGATCTAAGTGGAATTTCATCCGGTGTGTGGATATCACACAGTGGAAATAAGAATCTTGGAAGAAAACAGATTCTATAAACGTGAGTCAGATAAAATCCCTTTCTAAGACTTTGTCCCGAAATAGGAGAACAGTAATAAACACAAAGGCATCTACTTATCAAGCCGTCAACTTTTTTGCATTCGACGGCACCAATACTCTCGCCTAAGTTCGCCTAACATCGCGGCCGCGGTCATGAATATGATCTTCAAAGTTACCAAAAAAGCTGTTGTTAACTAACAGTCATCGATCTCGCTGCTCTTCGGCTTTTTTTCAGCTTTCTTGGTATACTGTCACTAAACCCACACTATACTAAACTGTTTTACCCCTATACCTCCGCTCCCAGACTCCGCCGCACCTAAATAAAGTTATTAACCCCTAAACCGCCGCTCCCGGAGCCCACTGCAACTCTAATAAATGTATTAACCCCTAAACCGCCGCTCCCAGAGCCCACCGCCACCTACATTATACATATTAACCCCTAATTTTCCGCCCCCTATACCGCCGCCACCTACATAAAGTTATTAACCCCTATCCTGCTGCTCCTGGACCCCGCCAAACTAAATAAAGTGTTTAACCCCTAAACCGCCGCTCCCGGAGCCCACCGCCACCTACATTATATTTATTAACCCCAAATCTGCCCCCCCTACACCGCCGCCACTATATTAAATGTATTAACCCCTAAACCTAAGTCTACACTAACCCTAACACCCCCTAACTTAAATATAATTTAAATAAATCGAAATAATTTATTCCTATTTAAAACTAAATACTTACCTATAAAATAAACCCTAAGATAGCTACAATATAACTAATAGTTACATTGCAGCTAACTTAGGATTTATTTTTATTTTACAGGCAACTTTGTATTTATTTTAACTAGGTAGAATGCAAGCTCAATCCTATTGGCTGATTGGATCAACCAATAGGATTTTTCCTACCTTAATTCCGATTGGCTGATAGAATTCTATCAGCCAATCGGAATTGAAGGGACGCCATCTTGGATAACATCACTTAAAGGAACATTCATTCGTCAGGTAGTCGTCGGCCAGGAAGGATGCTCCGCGTCGGATTTCTTGAAGATGGGCCCGCTCGGCACCGGATGGATGAAGATAGAAGATGCCGCCTGGATGAAGACTTCTGCCCGTCTGGAGGACCACTTCGCCCCGGCTTGGATGAAGACTTCTGCCCGTCTGGAAGACCACTTCGTCCGGCTTCGTTGAGGACTTCGGCCCGGTTGGGTGAAGACGTCTCAAGGTAGGGTGATCTTCAAGGAGTTAGTGTTAGGTTTTTTTAAGGGGATATTGGGTGGGTTTTAGAGTAGGGTTGGATATGTGGGTGGTGGGTTTTAATGTTGGGGGGGTATTGTACTTTTTTTCAGGTAAAAGAGCTGATTACTTTGGGGCAATGCCCCGCAAAAAGCCCTTTCTTTCATGTAATTAGCAAGAGTCCATGAGCTAGTGACGTATGGGATATACATTCCTACCAGGAGGGGCAAAGTTTCCCAAACCTCAAAATGCCTATAAATACACCCCTCACCATACCCACAAATCAGTTTTACAAACTTTGCCTCCCATGGAGGTGGTGAAGTAAGTTTGTGCTAGATTCTACGTTGATATGCGCTTCGCAGCAGGCTGGAGCCCGGTTTTCCTCTCAGTGTGCAGTGAATGTCAGAGGGATGTGAAGAGAGTATTGCCTATTTGAATTCAATGATCTCCTTCTACAGGGTCTATTTCATAGGTTCTCTGTTATCAGTCGTAGAGATTCATCTCTTACCTCCCTTTTCAGATCGACGATATACTCTTATACATACCATTACCTCTACTGATTCTCGTTTCAGTACTGGATTGGCTTTTTACTACATGTAGATGAGTGTCCTGGGGTAAGAAAGTCTTATTTTGTGACACTCTAAGCTATGGTTGGGCACTTTTTTATAAAGTTCTAAATATATGTGTTTAAACATTTATTTGCCTTGATTCAGGATGTTCAACGTTCCTTATTTCAGACAGTCAGTTTCATATTTGGGATAAATGCATATGAATAAATCAATTTTTTCTTACCTTAAAATTTGACTTTTTTCCTGTGGGCTGTTAGGCTCGCGGGGGCTGAAAATGCTTCATTTTATTGCGTCATTCTTGGCGCTGACTTTTTTGGCGCAAACATTTTCTGTGTCATTTCCGGCGTCATACTTGTCGCCGGAAGTTGCGTCATTTTTTTTACGTTTTTGCCCCAAAAGTGTCGGCGTTACCGGATGTGGCGTCATTTTTGGCGCCAAATAATGTGGGCGTCTTTTTTGGCGCTAAAAAATATGGGCGTCATTATTGTCTCCACATTATTTAAGTCTCATTGTTTATTTGCTTCTGGTTGCTAGAAGCCTGTTCATTGGCATTTTTTCCCATTCTTGAAACTGTCATTTAAGGAATTTGATAATTTTGCTTTATATGTTGTTTTTTCTATTACATATTGCAAGATGTCTCAGATTGACCCTGAGTCAGAAGCTACTTCTGGAAAATCGCTGCCTGATGCTGGATCTACCAAAGTTAAGTGTATTTGTTGTAAACTTGTGGTAACTGTTCCTCCGGCTGTTGTTTGTGATGAATGCAAACTTTCTAATGCAGATAATATTTCCTTTAGTAATGTTCCATTACCTGTTGCTGTTCCATCAACATCTAATATTCAGGGTGTTCCTGTTAACATAAGAGATTTTGTTTCTAAATCTATTAAGAAGGCTATGTCTGTTATTCCTCCTTCCAGTAAACGTAAAAGGTCTTTTAAAACTTCTCATGTTTCAGATGACTTTTTAAACGAACATCATCATTCTAATTCTGTTTCTGATACTGATTTTTCTGGTTCAGAAGGTTCTGTTTCAGAGATTGATACTGATAAATCTTCTTATTTATTTAAAATGGAATTTATTCGTTCTTTACTTAAAGAAGTCTTAATTGCATTAGAAATAGAGGAGTCTGGTCCTCTTGATACTAAATCTAAACGTTTGAATACGGTTTTTAAACCCCCTGTAGTTATTCCGGAGGTTTTTCCCGTCCCTGATGCTATTTCTGAAGTAATTTCCAGGGAATGGAATAATCTGGGTAATTCATTTACTCCTTCTAAACGGTTTAAGCAATTATATCCTGTGCCATCTGACAGATTAGAGTTTTGGGACAAAATCCCTAAGGTTGTTGGGGCTATCTCTACTCTTGCTAAACGTACTACTATTCCTACGGCAGATAGTACTTCCTTTAAGGATCCTTTAGATAGGAAAATTGAATCCTTTCTAAGAAAACCTTACTTATGTTCAGGTAATCTTCTTAGACCTGCTATATCTTTGGCGGATGTTGCTGCAGCTTCAACTTTCTGGTTAGAAGCTTTAGCTCAACAAGTAACAGATCATAATACTCATAGCATTGTTAATCTTCTTCAACATGCTAATAACTTTATTTGTGATGCCATCTTTGATATCATTAGGGTTGATGTCAGGTATATGTCTTTTAGCTTTATGGCTTAAAACTTGGAATGCTGATATGTCTTCTAAGTCAACTTTGCTTTCCCTTTCTTTCCAGGGTAATAAATTGTTTGGTTCACAGTTGGATTCTATTATTTCAACTGTTACTGGGGTTGGGGAGCTGTATGGGGATCTCTGACAGCACAAGGGGTTTGGGAATCTCAGGAGGCGAGATTACCAATCAACATTTTGGAACTCCGTGCGATTTTCAGAGCTCTTCAGTCGTGGCCTCTTCTAAAGAGAGAGTTATTCATTTGTTTTCAGACGGACAATGTCACAACCGTGGCATATGTCAATCATCAAGGAGGGACTCACAGTCCTCTGGCTATGAAAGAAGTATCTCGAATACTTGTTTGGGCGGAATCCAGCTCCTGTCTAATTTCTGCGGTTCATATCCCAGGTATAGACAATTGGGAAGTGGATTATCTCAGTCGCCAGACGTTACATCCGGGCGAGTGGTCTCTTCACCCAGAGGTTTTTCTTCAGATTGTTCAAATGTGGGGACTTCCAGAAATAGATCTGATGGCTTCTCATCTAAACAAGAAGTTTCCCAGGTATCTGTCCAGATCCAGGGATCCTCAGGCGGAAGCAGTTGATGCATTGTCACTTCCTTGGAAGTATCATCCTGCCTATATCTTTCCGCCTCTAGTTCTTCTTCCAAAAGTGATTTCCAAGATTCTAAAGGAACGTTCGTCGGTTCTGCTGGTGGCTCCAGCATGGCCTCACAGGTTTTGGTATGCGGATCTTGTCCGGATGGTTACTTGCCAACCGTGGTCTCTTCCGTTAAGACCAGACCTTCTATCGCAAGGTCCTTTTTTCCATCAGGATCTCAAATCCTTAAATTTGAAGGTATGGAGATTGAAAGCTTGATTCTCAGTCATAGAGGTTTCTCTGACTCCGTAATTAATACAATGTTACAGGCTCGTAAATCTGTATCTAGGAAGATATATTATCGAGTCTTGAAGACTTACATTTCTTGGTGTTCTTCTCATCATTTTTCCTGGCATTCTTTTAGAATTCCTAGAATTTTACAGTTTCTTCAGGATGGTTTGGATAAAGGTTTGTCTGCAAGTTCTTTGAAAGGACAAATCTCTGCTCTTTCTGTTCTTTTTCACAGAAAGATTGCTAATCTTCCTGATATTCATTGTTTTGTACAGGCTTTGGTTCGTATAAAACCTGTCATTAAGTAAATCTCTCCTTCGAGTTTGAATTTGGTTCTGGGGGCTCTTCAAGCTCCTCCGTTTGAAACTATGCATTCGCTGGATATTAAATTACTTTCTTGGAAAGTTTTGTTTCTTTTGGCCATCTCTTCTGCTAGAAGAGTTTCTGAATTATCTGCTCTTTCTTGTGAGTCTCCTTTTCTGATTTTTCATCGGGATAAGGCGGTTTTGCGAACTTCATTTAAATTTTTACCTAAGGTTGTGAATTCTAACAACATTAGTAGAGAAATTGTAGTTCCTTCATTGTGTCCTAATCCTAAGAACTCTAAGGAAAGATCGTTGCATTCTTTGGATGTAGTTAGAGCTTTGAAATATTATGTTGAAGCTACTAAAGATTTCCAAAAGACTTCTAGTCTATTTGTTATCTTTTCTGGTTCTAGGAAAGGTCAGAAGGCTTCTGCCATTTCTTTGGCATCGTGGTTAAAGTCTTTGATTCATCATGCTTATGTTGAGTCGGGTAGAACTCCGCCTCAAAGGATTACAGCTCATTTGACTAGGTCAGTCTCTACTTCCTGGGCATTTAGGAATGAAGCTTCGGTTGATCAGATTTGCAAAGCAGCAACTTGGTCTTCTTTGCATACTTTTACTAAATTCTACCATTTTGATGTGTTTTCTTCTTCAGAAGCAGCCTTTGGTAGAAAAGTACTTCAGGCAGCTGTTTCAGTTTGATTCTTCTGCTTATAATTTCAGTTTTTTTCATTATAAGATTAAGACTTTGTTTTGGGTGTGGATTATTTTTCAGCGGAATCGGCTGTCTTTATTTTATCCCTCCCTCTCTAGTGACTCTTGCGTGGAAGATCCACATCTTGGGTATTCATTATCCCATACATCACTAGCTCATGGACTCTTGCTAATTACATGAAAGAAAACATAATTTATGTAAGAACTTACCTGATAAATTCATTTCTTTCATATTAGCAAGAGTCCATGAGGCCCACCCTTTTTTGTGGTGGTTATGATTTTTTTGTATAAAGCACAATTATTCCAATTCTTTATTTTTTATGCTTTCGCACTTTTTTCTTATCACCCCACTTCTTGGCTATTTGTTAAACTGATTTGTGGGTGTGGTGAGGGGTGTATTTATAGGCATTTTGAGGTTTGGGAAACTTTGCCCCTCCTGGTAGGAATGTATATCCCATACGTCACTAGCTCATGGACTCTTGCTAATATGAAAGAAATGAATTTATCAGGTAAGTTCTTACATAAATTATGTTTTTATGGGCTATTTGTAATTTAGTGTAGGGTAGGGCTTTTTTTTATTTTGGGGAGCTTTTTTATTTTGTTAGGGGGATTAGATTAGGTGTAATTAGTTTAAAAATCTTGTAATTATTTTATTATTTTCTGTAATTTAGTGTTTGTTTGTTTTTTGTACTTTGTTTTATTTAATTTTATTTAATTGTAGTTAATGTAGGTAATTAATTTAATTATACTGTAGTGTTAGGTGTAATTGTAACTTAGGTTAGGTTTTATTTTACAGGTACCTTTGTCTTTATTTTAACTAGGTAGTTATTAAATAGTTAATAACTATTTAATAACTATTGTACCTAGGTAAAATAAATACAAACTTACCTGTAAAATAAAAATAAACCCTAAGCTAGCTACAATGTAACTATTAGTTATATTGTAACTATCTTAGGGTTTATTTTATAGGTAAGTATTTAGTTTTAAATAGGAATAATTTATTTTGATTTATTTAACTTATATTTAAGTTAGCGGGTGTTAGGGTTAGTGTTAGACTAAGGTTTAGGGGTTAATACATTTAACCCCTTAATGACCGAGGACGTGCAGGGTACGTCCTCAAAAAAAAGGCAGTTAACGCCTGAGGACGTACCCTGCACGTCCTCGGTGTGGAAAGCAGCTGGAAGCGATCCTGCTCGCTTCCAGCTGCTTTCCGGTTATTGCAGTGATGCCTCGATATGGAGGCATCCTGCAATAACGCTAGATGGCCATCCGATGCAGAGAGAGCCACTCTGTGGCCCTCTCTGCACCGGACATCGATGGCCGGTATCGTTGGTGGGTGGGAGCCGACTTGGGAGGCGGGTGGGCGGCCATCGATGGGCCGGGTAATGTAGAGGGGGGCGGGATCGGGGGCAGAGCCGATGTGGGCGCGCACGGGCGCGCGCGCATGCACGGGGGCGGCGGGCGGGCGCGTGCACGGGGCGGGAGCGGGTGGGAACGCTACACTACAGAAAATATAACTGTATAAAAGTTTGAGAAAGGGGTATTTTAATGGGAAAAAATATATAAATCGAAGGTATCTAGGAGGGGGTGGGGGTTGGTCTTTGGTGGGGCAGGGTGCTACACTACAGAAAAGGGGAAAAAATTTAAAAATCACCAATTTTATTCTAAACTGGGTACTGGCAGACAGCTGCCAGTACCCAAGATAGCGGCCATTAAGACAGAGGGGGAGAGTTAGAGAGCTGTTTGGTGGGGGATCAGTCAGTTTGGGGGCTAAAGGGGGGTCCTACAGAGCAGCATATGTAAATATGCCTTTTCTTTTTTTAAAAAAAAAAGCCCAAATATAGCTTTTATTTTAGTACTGGCAGTTTCTGCCAGTACTTAAGATGGCGGGGACAATTGTGGGGTGGGGGAGGGAAGAGAGCTGTTTGGGAGGGATCAGGGGGTCTGATGTTTCAGGTGGGAGGCTAAGCTCTACACTAAAGCTAAAATTAACCCTGCAAGCTCCCTACAAGCTACCTAATTAACCCCTTCACTGCTAGCCATAATACGTGTGATGCGCATTTAGCGGCCTAAGTACCAAAAAGCAACGCCAAAGCCATATGTGTCTGCTATTTCTGAACAAAGGGGATCACAGAGAAAAATTTACAACCATTTATGTCATAATTGCACAAGCTGTTTGTAAATAATTTCAGTGAGAAACAAAAAGTTTGTGAAAAAGGGAACCTTTTTTTTTATTTGATCGCATTTGGCGGTGAAATGGTGGCATGAAATATACCAAAATGGGCCTAGATCAATACTTTGGGTTGTCTGCTACACTAGAATAAAGCTAAAATTAACCCTACAAGCTCCCTACAAGCTCCCTAATTAACCCCTGCACTGCTGGGCATAATACACGTGTGGTGCGCAGCGGCATTTAGCGGCCTTCTAATTACCAAAAAGCAATGCCAAAGCCATATATGTCTGCTATTTCTGAACAACGGGGATCCCAGAGAAAAATTTACAACCATTTATGCCATAATTGCACAAGCTGTTTGTAAATAATTTCAGTGAGAAACCGAAAGTTTGTGAAAAAGTGAACGATTTTTTGTATTTGATCGCATTTGGCGGTGAAATGGTGGCATGAAATATACCAAAATTGGCCTAGATCAATACTTTGGGATGTCTTCTAAAAAAAAATATATACATGTCAAGGCATATTCAGGGATTCCTGAAAGATATCAGTGTCCCAATGTAACTAGCGCTAATCTTGAATAAAATGGTTTGGAAATAGCAAAGTGCTACTTGTATTTATGGCCCTATAGCTTGCAAAAAAAGCAAAGAACATGTAAACATTGGTTATTTCTAAACTCAGGACAAAATTTAGAAAATATTTAGCATGGGTGTTTTTTGGTGGTTGTAGATGTGTAACAGATTTTGGGGGTCAAAGTTAGAAAAAGTGTGTTTTTTCCATTTTTTTCTCATATTTTATAATTTTTTTTACAATAAATTATAAGATATGATGAAAATAATGGTATCTTTGGAAAGTCCATTTAATGGCGAGAAAAACGGTATATAATATGTGTGGGTACAGTAAATGAGCAAGAGGAAAATTACAGCTAAACACAAACACCGCAAAAATGTAAAAATAGCCTTGGTCCCAAACGGACAGAAAATGGAAAAGTGCTGTGGTCATTAAGGGGTTAATATAGTGGCGGCGGTGTAGGGGGGCAGATTGGGAGTTAATAAATATAATGTAAGTGGCGGCAGTGTAGGGGGGGCAGATTAGGGGTTAATAAATATAATGTAGGTGGCGGTGGGCTCCAGGAGCGGCGGTTTAGGGGTTAAACACTTTATTTAGTTGCGGCGGGGTCCAGGAGCAGCGGTTTAGGGGTTAATAAGTATAATGTAGGTGGCGGCGATGTAGGGGGGGCAGATTAGGGGTGTTTAGACTTGGGGTACATGTTATGGTGTTAGGTTTAGACATTACCATTTGAATCAATGGGCTATTGGGCAGCAGCGAACATAAGCTCTCGCTGCTTTCCGACTTCCATTGATTCCTACGGCATCTGCCGCCTCCAGGGTGGCGGATTGAAAACCAGGTACGCTGGGCCCAGAAAAATGCAGAGCTGTGTCAGACTGAGTCCGGCGGATCGTATGTTACGTCACTAAATTCTACTTTTACCGGTCTGTAGGGTTTGATAACTAAGCGAATCAGGCTCGGCACAAATACGCTGTGGAATTCCAGCGTATTTGCGGTTGACGGCTTGATAAATACATACCAAAGCTTATTTTTTTGCTCATCAACACTTAATTTTAAACTTGACACTATTACCAGTGCTGGTACTATATTCAAAAGTGAACTTTAGGGTATTTTTAACTATTAAATATTTTACTCTTGATATAATTAATATTTTAACATACAATATTGTAAAAACAAAATGCACGTCATTATTTCCTGGAACATTCTAGAGAAGTGATGTGTACATAAAAACATATATTATTTTTTACAGTCATTATTAATATTGAATCTATTAACTAACATGTTAAACATTCATTTTAACCTCTTTTGATTCTGTGAAGATCTGTGAAAATAAAATACTGCAAATATCTTCCCAAGTTAGAGAAAAGGCTGTTTCCTATAGCATTTTTGTGTGTTTATCTAATTGGAGTGTAAGAAAACTAGATAACGGTCATCCAAACCAGTTTAAATATGTTATATAGAATAAAAAAGATTTTAAAAATGTCCTATGTCAATATAGTACTACACAACAGATCATTATAGCGCATCTTTACATCTCTCCATAGAAAACTTGAACTACCATATTTTTTCTACTGTAGCAGAAGACTCTGGGTAATGATATGAAAATGAGGCTATACGACTATACTCACACTGGAGTAGTTTTTTTCTCATCTTTTTTATTCACCATAACTTATATTGAGACTGATTTGGATTCCCTATACCAGTAACTATGCAGTCAGCAAGAATCTGTTATGATGATGAGGTCTAAATAAAGCTGCAATGTCTCTCATAGGGCCTGGGGATCAAAAACATGTCAGCATGGAGAGAAAGCATGCAAAATCTTTGGGTGCTTTTTGAGCCTTATATTTTAATGTATGTGTCTATTCTTCATATACAGAATCCTGCATAGCTAAATAAACAGTTCACAAGGTAAAAATTCCCTTTCTAAAATTGTTTATGGGACCTCAAAGAATGGACAAGTCTTCCTGCTAGAGCAGAGAGCTATAGATCATCAGGCCCAAAGTCTTTAATCCACACTATGTTTAAAAGCTATCTGGAGCGACATTACACTGGCATGACGGGATGTTTAAAATGGATATCTGAAGCAAAAAAATTAGGTATTGTTTACCTAATTTGCATAGCCATACCCTGAATCCTCTTTTCCAATGGACCAGTAGATCAGGTTTTTTACAGAAAAGATGAACAGGTGGACTTAATAATGATCTATGTAGTTTTTCAGGCAAGGACAAACAACTTTGTATGATGTTACAAATTTGCTTTGTTAAGCCATAATAAAATATTAGGTTTCCCTTTCCCTTTAATTTTTTTTATTTTTTAAATAGTACGATCACAGATCTTAAAGCAATATATATCAACCATTAATTACTATACTGCAAATGGTGTGCATAAAAAATCAATATTTTTAAAACTGCCACATTGTTTTACAGACTGGGGGCATATCTTTTTAAAAGTCACTCAACTTATGTCCATTGCTAAGGCCTATAAATGACAGATATAAATGAGCTACAAGACTGGTCAAGCAATCACTTTGTAGAATGTAATAAAAGCCTTGAGTCTGGAGTGTACACTGCCAATTTTGCAGAGGTTGATCTCCAGGATAAGGTTGAGGACCTGAAAAATAGAAGAAGGTGCAATAACCTAATAGAAGTAGGAGTACCAGAAAGCCTGAAAGGCAAAGATCTTCTAGCGTTCACAGCATTAACGCTCCCCAGAATGTTGGGGATGAACCCAGACAGACTCCCATTGGATATTGAGAGAGCCCACAGAGTGGGACCTGAAAAAGATCTAAACACTTCAAATACCAGACTGCTTCAAATCATCTTCAAATGTTTGAACTACCAAGAAAAATTATCCCTTCTCAGAGCCTACCGGGCACAAAAGACCGATGTGCTTTATGAAGAACATAAATTGCTAATATTCCAAGACTTCTCTGCAGAAGTTACAAAGCTAACAAAATAATTTGCCCCAATATGGTCCAAGCTGTATGAGCAGGGCAGACAAGCTGCATTTCTATACCCAGCAAAATTGAGACTGCAAACCACATCGGGACCCTAATTCTTCAGATCACCAAAAGAACTGCAAACCTATCTCACCACGGAATCCAGATCACATCCTACCTGATCTCTCATCGTTATCCTCTAAACGATTTTAAAACGCAATGTGGACAAAACCTAGAATGATTCCAAAACCTCCAACTCCCCCTGGATGGATAAAGACCACCTGGAGTCTGGACTACTGTTTTGGATCTCTTTGCTCCACACCCTACCCCGGACCCTCTGTGGAATGGGCATGTTCATCCTCATAAGGGTCTAGCTGTTTATCTTTGTTCTTGCCATAGTTGCCTTAGTGGCATCTCCTATGCTCTGCACTACTAATTTATATTTTAATGTATGGTTAATCGTAAAAAACACAAATTGTTAGATAGTATCTCATCAATATGAAACATTACTGTCCAACCCAACACATGATGCTGCTTGTACCTTTTTACCAATGCTTGTTTATTTTTCTCTTATCTTTATCATACAGATACAGCTGGTGCGGGGATCGGCGAGTGGGCTGCCTATACCTCTACCCTCGGACAACAGACCTTCCCTCCCTATCCAGATAGCTACGATCCTCAGTAACTGTGAGTAAAACTACCCCTCCCACTCATGCAGGTACACATTTCAAGCACATACCTCATTCCCTCCCTGTGTCTTGGAATGTTGGAGGAATTACCTCGCCAGCCAAGAGAAGTAAAATATCTTAATTCCATACATGCAGACATTGCTCGCTTACAGGAAACCCATCTAACGTCAGAAGAACACGACAAATTAAAAATTAGATGGGTGAGCCAAATCCTATATTCACCAACAGAAGGAAGGGAGAGAGGGGTAGCAATCTTAGTCCGAAAGAACTTACTTATAACTTTCTCAGACACTCACATCGACAGCAAGGGACAATACATCATAACCAAAAACCACATTGCCCCCTGTACATTCCACCTCTGTAACGTGTATGGCCTGAACCACCAAGACCTTACAGTTTGGTCATCATTGCATCCTTACTAACCCAATACTGCGAGCCCCGTTTAATAGTAGGAGGAGACTTCAATTTAGCTCAGACATTCCCACTAGACAGATTCTACGACCCCACTCTCCCCATGCCAAAAAACAGAGGAAAGCTCACTAAACACAAAATGGAAGAATACATATCAATGTTTAGAGATGGTCTAGCACTCACTGACCTATGGAGAATTGCATCCAAACCACAGAGACTATATGTGTGTCTCCAAAACACACCATACATTATCGTACATAGACTACTTTCTCAAATCTCCCCAACTGTCCCCAAACATACTAGACTCAATCATTTTACCTATCACCATATCAGATTATGCCCCTATTCGACTAACTCTACAGCCGCTTAAGGCAGGCCCGCCTCAAAAAACATGGAGATTGCATTCCTACCTCTACAACAATGTTGTGTTTCAGCAGCAACTTAAATTCTACTGGCTTGACTATAACCTGGACAATAACACATACAGAAATAAGGCAGACCTCTTCTGGCATGCCTCTAAGGCACTAATCAGAGGCAGAATCACAGCCTATACCGCCACTGCAACCAAACTCAAAAAAAGGTCACTGCAAAACTACTCTCTGAACTCACCCAAGCATATAATACTTACCTTAATGACCCAACCGTGACCTATCGACAAACATAGTATGATATTAAAAAACAAAGAGCCACTCACTTGCAAATTAAGGAACAAACAAACAACCTGTATAGGCAAGGACAAGGGTGTGGGAACAATGCAGGGAAACTATTGGCAAATCTAGTCAAACTCCACGCACCAAAATCTATCATCACAGCAATAAAATCAAAATCAAATATCAAGACTTTAATTCCTGACATAATGGACAAATTCATCATTTTTTTTGGATCACTATACAGCAGACAAAAAATCAACGACCAAGACAAACACTCTTTCTGGGAGAAAATCAAAATACCTCAGTTAACAGAGGCACAATGCAATAGCCTGAACGAAAACATACATACGCAGGAAGTTCTCAAAGCCATTCAAACTTCTAAAATAGGTAAATCTGTAGGCCCAGATACAATACCCACAGAGTACTACAAAATCCCCTGCTCAGAAATTGCACCAGTACTAGCCCACACATACACTGACTACCTAACAGGCCAATCAACCCCAGATACAAGGTTCACTGGCAGCTATTATATTTGCCAAAATTCTAGCAGACAGACTAGTAACAGTCTCACCAGACCTCATACATCAGGACCAGACCGGTTTCGTTAAACATCGCTCCTCAGTGCTCAGCATTTACAAAACTTTATCTGTTATCTCCCACTATAACTACCTTCATCAGCGGAATCTCTCCCCGCCAATAGATGTGTACCTTCTCTCGATAGATGCAGAAAAACCATTTGATCGCATAGAGTGGGACCACCTTTACACCTCTATGGCCAACTTTGGAATATCTGGGAGATTCCTAACAATAATACAACAATTATACCATTCACCAACAGCCTCCCTAATAATCAATGGGCATGTATCCTCACCATTCTCCCTAAAGAGAGGCACTAGACAAGGGTGCCCCCTGCCCACCCCCCTGCTGTTCAATCTGGCAATTAAACCGTTGGCTTGTTTTATAAGATAACACAGTGAAGGACTAAAAATAAATAATCAATACGTTCACCTTTCCCTATACGTCGATGACCTTCTACTATACATACCATACCCCAAGGCCAACATCCCCAAATTATTACACATAATGACCCAATTAGGTAACATATCCGGCTTTAAAAAAAACACTGACAAATCTGAACTTATGTGGCTACTGCCACCTGTACTTCGATACAAGGCAATTGTACCATTTAAACATTAGTAAATCAATTGCCTATATTAAAAATCTTATCCTGGGATGGAGGAACTTGCCCTTGCCCCTCATAGGTAGAATCCAACTGATAAAAATGATTGACCTCTCATAAACTCCTATACCCATTGCAAACGCTACCCTTAATGATGACAAAGAGAGATCTAAACAACATTTCCATCTTATTTGGCACATTTATCTGGCAACAGAAGAAACAAAAAAATCAGCAGAGTATGTTTGGCAATGCCAATTAAATCTGGAGGACTTGCTTTTCCCAACATGCAATGCTATAATTGTGCTTCCCTCACTAAAATAGTAATAGGCTGGCTAACCCATTCTGACTATTTCTGTCCTCCCATAGAACGCGATTTACTAAATCCAATACACCCTGCATTTTTACCCCACACAGCACTCTCCTCCCTCCCTCCTAACGTAAAGCATTCATTCCGGGATACACCACCAACACCTTCAAGCGAGGGGGGAGAGGGGACTATCCTCGGTAGCCCAATTGTTAAACCCTATATCCCACCAAATTCTCCAATTCTCAGAACTTCAATTACAATATGATCTTCCCAGTACCAAAAGTTTGCTTACTTCCAATGTAGACATTATGTACAATCTCTTTTAACAACAGGTCTTAAATCACAAATTTTTACAAACATCAATATACTCTGTAATTTAGCCAAACAAGGTTCTACTCCATCTCACACATATACAAACTAATTGTAGCACAATATGAACCCCAAGCCCTACAACACATACTGAGCAAATGGCAAAATCAAAGGATCGCAAATATTATGCAATATCATGAGTGGTTGTCCGACCCTGTTTTTAATGAAATGCTGTCGTTTCAAATAAAAGCTATATTTTAAACATCAAGTCCAGGCTGGTGCTCCTCACTTACTCTATTCAACTTTGCCAAATTGGGGATAGTGAGCACAGAGGGATTGCTAGAAGGGACTTTGCTCAATGCCAGGATTTGGGGAAGAAGAAGAAGAAAAAATCCAGAATCACAATTGAAGACGAGGTGGGCATGAAGCAGTCAGTGACGTCAGCCACACGAGACGGAGAGTCGAGGAGGGAGTGAGTACAGTCCGAGAGCAGCGACACAGAGAGCAGCATAGTGGGTAAGTCTGCAGAGAACGCTGCATTACACGGATCCTCCCTAGGACCGATCTCCGCAATAAGGTAAGACATTGCACTGAAAGACTTCACATATCACTAGCCCCTGGGATTTATATACATTGTGCTATTGAGCCAAATTGTGGTATAACCGCTAGATACCCTGCCCTATCTAACAGGAGGAACCCGGGAGTAACCAGGATTGGCTATCTTTCCCTTATCCCTAAAGTGGCAATTTACTGACCTATAAAGGCATTGTATTAACACTTAGGAAACCAGTTAAAACCTTTAGGTGCCGAGATTAGGACTTTTGTTCTCTGTATGCATTTTGAGCATCCCCACGCTAACAATCTCTGTGGCACTCCAGTTTTTTCTAAGACTCAGTCCCCATTATAAGGATATACACATACACAGCATGACAATAAGTACCTTTTACTTACTTAAAACCATAGAACAACGTGTGGGTAGTTTGAAAGGACTGGACTTTGTATTTACTACTGACTTGTCTAAATGTACACTACCCCACGTATCTGAAGAACTTGAAATGCTATTGAATAAAGAAAACAAGTTTAAGTGGGACATATGGACTTTGGATAAATATTACAAATTGGGAATGGTTCCAAGAGGACTGAGACTAAACAAATTCCCTACATTTAGCAAGGAAGCTGCAGAATTAATCAGAATATGGAATAAAACCCTAACAGACTGTTCACTGAAACTAATGCTACTTCTTATAGATTATAAAACTAAAATGCTCATTGAGGTATCTAATCAAATAGAAAAACTACAGGAAGCATAAGGAAATTGAAGTGCAGATGTAACTTTGTTACATTTGATCAGATTTGACAGGAAACAGTGGCAGAAGGTAAAAGACTGCTTATGGATATTAAACATGGTAAATACCTGCGAGATCAATCTGACTATGATTTAAACAAAGTGTACATCTGGAATAGAAAACAACATAGTAGCTTCAGAAGAGATACAGGGAGAGGCAGAGGTTTCTATAGAGGTAGGGGTAGGAACAGAGGAAACAATAGAAATAATTGGTCAAGGGAAGATACATCATTAACACCTCAAACGAAGAAAGTGACCTTTACTAGTGAGGGTGAATACCTAGATGCATTTTCTGGAGATGAATTCACCTCAGGGGAGGAGGAAAGGCCAAATTTAAACACTCAGGACAAAGATCAGCAGGTAGTCAGACCGAAAACAGGACATACACCCTTTAGACAAATATCTATCTACACATGAATTGACAATTCCTGAGAGAGAGGTTTTGGAGTTGTGTCTAAACTTTGTTCCTTTTGAGGACTTCAATTTATTTGACACTTTGGTAGATGTGAATAGGCTGATTAGAAACCTCACTCTCAGGAAACACTTTAGTGATGGTATTTCCACACCCGATTCTAATGTAAATCGGAAATGACAAAATATTCTCTTCAAAGACCCTCTGAGAGCATGGGCAAAAATATGCAAACTGAGGAAAATGCAATTCACACTAAGTAAATACCTCCACATTCAGGGTAACCCCTACTTCATTCCAGGATACACTACCAACACCTTCAAGCGGTGGGGGGAGAGGGGACTATCCTCGGTATCCCAATTGTTAAACCCTATATCCCACCAAATTCTCCCATTTTCAGAACTTCAATTATAATATGATCTTCCCAGTATACACAAATTTACTAACTTCAAATGTAGACATTTGTACAATCTCTTGTAACAGCAGGTCTTACATAACAAGGTTTTACAAACATCAATATACTCTGTAATTTAGCCAAACAAGGTTCTCACTCCATCTCACACATATACAAACTAATTGTAGCACAATATGAACCCCAAGCCCTACAACACATACTGAGCAAATGGCAAAATCAAAGGATCGAAATTCATACACATTGCCTACATTACGCCTAAACTAAGCTCGAAATAGGTACCAGACGCGCAAAACATCTGCCCTAAGTGCTCAGCTATAGCACCAGATCTAGTTCATCTAGTCTGGGATTGTCCCAAACTGCAAAGATTCTGGGGCAGACTGATGTTCTGGTTCTCAAGGAAACTCAAAATCCCAATAACTCTGATGGCTACATATATCTTTTTCCTTCATGACGACAGTGACAAACCTAAACACTATAGATATAATATCTTATATCACCAGATGTTAGTAGAACAGAACAAGAATATTTTTTTTTATACATAAATAGGAACCATAGCTCCTACATCTACCAGAGGGCCAAAGTTGTACGCCCCTTGCAACAATCCTCCTTCATCCATAACGAAAACTGGCATGGCAGATGGTGCACTGCACTTCCTGACAGAGACATCCTCCCTGAACTGACAGTTAACAAAGCCTCCCCTCACCTACATGGGAAGAGAGACTAAAAACCTGAACTGCAGCCTACTCACCAAGACCTTGACTACCGGAGAAGGTACCTATCATTATAAAGACATGTTAAACCGCAGTACTTTCTTTGTTACGTTGTTATGGTTTAGCTGTAGAAAAGAGGAAAAATAATTTGATCTTGAGTGTCACGAACTGAGTACAACTATACCCATGGACTTACAAGACTCTACTCATCTACTTGACATAAGTTTTATGGCCTTAACAGGCTTTGATTGTACCCATGATTGTGTTTTCTATTCACTTACATAAGTGTGAACACTCGAGCACCTCTTTTATTTGTTATAGTTTATGTTATATTATATAAAAGTCAGAAAAGTTTGGAGCTTGAATATCACATTTGCTTCAACCTCTACAACCATGGACATGCAAGAATCAGATCAATGGTCTGACAAATGTAATGCTACTTTTACTGCATTGATTGTACTCATGAATGTATCTTTTTCACTTTACCATTTTATTCATGTGATGTAATTCAAGTTCCTCTCACAAATAAATTTATATAAAAAAATAAATAGAGACCTTTTCAAAAGATTGCTGTTACATATTGTAAGTAACAGCTACATCTAACTTGTGATCTACCCCTTTGATGTTTTTTTCAATTGTACTCACTTGTGAACTAACCCTTTTTGATGGTTACTTTCTATTGTGATCGAACAAGCAAAATTGTTGTAAGTGGATTTAAAGATTCATATCTCAACTTATAAACTGATTTCTTTCATCTACTGTATATCTAAGAAAAAGAATAGGGCTGCCAAGTGTTGAGGAACATAGCACATAAAAATCACCTAATATTTATTGCATCGCTCACTGCAGAGTTCCAAACTGCCCCTGGTGACAACATCAGCACAAGAACTGTTCACCAGGAGCTTCATAAAATTGGTTTTTATAACTGAGCAGCTGTACACAAGCCTCACATCAACATACGCAATGCCAAGAATCGGCTAAAGTAGTGTAGAGCACACCACCACTGGACTCTGGAGCAGAGAAAATGTGTTTTCTTGAGTGATGAATTATGCTTCCCTATCTGGCAGTCTGACTGAAGAATCTGGGGGTGGCTGATGCCATGAGAATACTACATACCAGAATGTTTAGTAACTACTGTAATAACCATTAATAATACTTTTAATTTAGGAGGGATAATGGTCTGCTGTTGTTTTTAGGGTTTGGCTTAGGCCCCTTAGTTCAAGTGAAGTTTCATCTTAATGCTGCAGGATACAAAGACATTTTAGATAACTGGGTGCTTCCATCTCTGTGACAACAGTTTGGGGAAGGCCCTTTCCAATTCCAGTATGACTGTGCTCTTGTGTACAAAGTAAGATCCATGAGTTGCTTGCACAGAGCCCTGACCTCAACCCTTGGGAACACCTTTGGGATGACTTGGAATACAGAATGTGAGTCAGACCATTTCATCCAACATCAGGCCTTCTTAGAGGAGTTGTGGCTGTTATAGCTGTAAACGGGTCTAACTCCATATTAATCCCCATAGTTATGGAATGGGATGTCCAAGAAGCTTGTATAGGTGTGATGGTCAAGTGTGTACACACTTTGGGCCATATAGTGTATATACATATATATATATATATATATATATATATATATATATATATATATATGAAAGAAATCCAATTGTCGCACTCTCTGGATTTAACCACAGCAACCTTTATTATGTGATATTTTGGGGCATTCACCCCTTCCTTCCGTCTGAGGAAGGGGTAAATGCCCTGAAACGTCACAGAATAAAGGTTGCTGTGGTTAAATCCAGAGAGTGCAACAATTGGATTTCTATTGTATATAGCTTCTGCACCCTGGTACTATATCTCAAGGCGAGTGGGAGTGTGCTGTCTACCATTTATATATATATATATATATATATATATATATATATATATATATATATATATATATATATATATATATATATATATTTATTTTATATTATCATTAATGTACTAAGCTAAATCAGTGTCGGAACCACCTTAAGGGAAGAGGACATGCCTACTCTAATCTCTTTCTTTAAAGAGAAACTTAAGAAACTTAAACTTTCATGATTTAGAGCATCTAGTTTTAGGAGACTTTCCAATTTGCTTGCATTATCATATTTTTCTGTCTTTTTATATACACACTTTCTGAGGCACCAGCTCCTACTGAGCATGTGCAAGAGTTCACAATGCATACATCTACTAGTCTGTTATTGGCTGATGGCGGCCAGAAAATTGTGAGAGAAAAATATACTGTTATGAGAAAGAAAACCTACTGCTTATTTGAAATTCAGAGTAAGTGCTATTGCATTGTCATTTTATTATACACTTGATAATTGTGGAATTGTGTGTTGTAATGGTCCTTTAACTGCATATGTGCAAACAAATAATTAATGCTAAAATCCTGTATATGTGTGTTAGTTCATGATTGGTTAGCAAAGATCCCTTTATTCTTGGAGACAGGAAAATCAGTGGGGGGAAAACATATACCAATATATTCAATTAATAAATAAAATTGATTATAATTTGTGTTTAATGTCTCTTTGAGCACTTCCTAATGAAACAAGTTTAAAAAACAAAAGAATGCAAACATATGCGTATCAATTCACAATTGTATAGCAGAAAATCCATATACAATGCATAATAACTACACTTTTCTTCTTTTAAAGTAAAAGAAATCCTATAGATTTAATTTCGATATCTGATACAAGTTTTAGATTTTATGGTATCATTACAAGTTGAAAAATATAAAAAAAAAATGATCTTCATTTAAACCTTAGACATGAATTTAAAATGTTTAGCTTATTGTAGTAACATTTTGTAAACTATTTCAAAAATACATTGCACTTAATATTTTTTGTATTTTTGCCAGTAAATAAAATTGGATTTCTAAAAATCAAACATAATGTTCCCTATAGTTGATGAAAGCTCTTGTCGGCCTGGTTTGTCCATAGTTGTTTCTCCATCCTGAAAATGGATTCTGTTCATAATCCGCATTTTGTTTCCTTTCAGGGTAGTTTTTTATATGATTACTGGTGTTTACCTTTGATATAAAAACAAAATAACTTTAAATAAAATATGAATTGTATTCCAAAATATAATTATTAAAAAAAAATAACAACATATAACTCATTTAACAGTTAAATAATGCTCTCTTGACAGAATTTTTTTTTTTATTTAACACAATAACTTTTTTTTTTTTAAATAGACTGAATTTAAATGGACATCGTATGCTAGAATTATCTCCCCTTTAATATGTCTGCAGTCATCCATTTTACCTGCTGGAGTCTATTTAATTATTTGCAAACAGATCCATTATTTTTATTTTTGTATTTGAAATGGCTGATCTTGCACATAGAAACCACCACCTACACTTAAAATATAATTAACAAACATATTCTCTGTAGAAAAGTTATGTAAACTTGAGATAGTAGCACTGATTAATGTCACAGAAGGGGTGAAAGAGACAGAGATTTTTTTTTATTTATTTGAAATAGCTGGTTGTGCCCAACCTTAAAGGGACAGTCAACACCAGAATTTTTGTTTTGCATAACTAACACTCTTATGATAATACACGTTTACCTCTGTAATTACCTTGTATCTAAGCCTCTGCAAACTGCCCCCTTATTTCAGTTCTTTTGACAAACTTCCATTTTAGCCAAACAGTGCTGACTCCTAGGAGCTTCAGGTGCGTGAGCTCAATGTTATCTATATGAAACACATGAACTAACACCCTCTAGTGGTGAACATTTTTCAAAATGCTTTCAGATTAGAGGCGGCCTTCAAGGTCTAAGAAATTAGCATATAAACCTCCTAGGTTTAGCTTTCAATTAAGAATACCAAGAGAACAAAGCAAAATTAGTGATAAAAGTACATTGGAAAGTTGTTTAAAATTGCATGCCCTATTTAAAATATGAAGGGTTTTTTTGGACTTGACTGTCCCTTTAATTAGTTTGTCAATAAATATATATGTTTACACATAGATATCACTAGCATGTCTACTTTACAATGAGACAAATCCCATTTTTATGGTAATTTTCTTGAGAACAACAGGTGATGGGTTTAATGAGCAAAAACAGCTATTTTAAATACAAACAATGTGTAGGAACAATTTCCCATACATTTAATACTCAGCTGTATATAGCACAGTGTGCCTCTAACTAAATATTCTAATCTCTTTATACGTGAAGTAGTGTCATATCCCATAATGGTAGAGTAAATATGTTGTTCCCTCTTGGAGAAGGTAGAAACTTCAGATAGTCTTCATGGTGCATTTTCTTACATACACCTCTCCCCTCATGTGAGATTCAGTTTATGTTACCTGAGGAAGGACCTACTTGGAGAACAAAATAATCACAATCAAAAATCAGGAATAAGACACACAAAAAAAGATGTGTCATGATGAGCCTTTATATGGCACTACTTCAAGTATTGAGAAATTAGATCCTGTTTTTTTCTCATATTCACATAGGGGTAGATTTAATAAATGACGGCCAATCAGCTGTTAGCAGGGGGTGTTAATCATCCCGATCATATCTGATCGCGATGATTGCAGTCTGGACTGGTAAAATCCAGAAGGTTCGCGCGGAATGAGCAGCATACACTGCTTAATAAATCAGCTCCATAGTGTTATTTTAAGATACTGACAGTGTCAGTATCCAAATAATAAGTAAAAAGCATGAGTGGTTAAAAAATAAATAAAAATGAACATAATTCTTAAAGGGACACTAACCCCATTTTTTCTTCTTTCATGATTCAGATAGAGCATGCAATTTTAAGCAACTTTCTAATTTACTCCCATTATCAATTTTTCTTTGTTCTCTTGCTTTCTTTATTTGAAAAAAAAAATGGCATCTAAGCTAAGCAGCCAGACAATTTTTGGTTCATTAGCATGGACAGCACTTGTTTATTGGTGCTATCCAATCAGCAAGGACAACCCAGGTTGTGAACCAAAAATGGTCCGGCTTCTAAACTTACATTTTTGCTTTTCAAATAAAGATAGCAAGAGAATGAAGAAAAATTGATAGTAGGAGTAAATTAGAAAGTTGCTTAAAATTGCATGATCTATCTGAAGGAGCAGCAATGCATTACTGGGAACTAGCTGAACACATTGGTAAGCCAATCACAAGAGGCATATATGTGCAGACACCAATCAGCAGCTAGCTCCCAGCTCCTTGAGCCTATTTAGATATGCTTTTCAACAAAGAATACCAAGGAAATGAAGCAAATTATATAAACGAAGTAAATTGGAAAGTTGTTTAAAAATGTATGCTGTGTCTAAATCATGAAAGAAAAAATTATGATTTCATGTCCCTTTAATTCTCCAGAAGTGCAGTGTGTAAGGCAACTGGTGAGGACACAAACACATTAATTAATCCCAAATAATACCAAGAGGTTGCTATGCTTCATTTAACAAAAGCTACATTGTACCCAGCCTTTGGTAATGCCATAGGTATAAAGGAGGGAGCTTTCTTCTTTAAAGGTAGATCATTTATCCTAAACTCAAAGGTCACTAGTATCACAGAGATTTATCAACAACTAGATTTTCTGATATTATTAGACTCTTACAAATAATGATTAGTATTTATGACTGCAATAAACAGGGGAGCAAATCTTTTTGCTATAACACCGCAACAGTAGGGTATGGGAAGACTTTTTGTGATTATAGACACAAATACCATATTTACATACATAAATGTTTAAGTGCCATAAAACACTTTTGGCTAGATTTAGAGTTTGGCGGTAGCCGTGAAAACCAGCGTTAGAGGCTCCTAACGCTGGTTTTAGGCTACCTCCGGTATTTGGAGTCACTCAAAATAGGGTCTAACGCTCACTTTTCAGCCGCGACTTTTCCATACCGCAGATCCCCTTACGTCAATTGCGTATCCTATCTTTTCAATGGGATTTTTCTAACTCCGGTATTTAGAGTCGTGTCTGAAGTGAGCGTTAGAAATCTAACGACAAAACTCCAGCCGCAGAAAAAAGTCAGTAGTTAAGAGCTTTCTGGGCTAACGCCGGTTCATAGAGCTCTTAACTACTGTGCTCTAAAGTACACTAACACCCATAAACTACCTATGTACCCCTAAACCGAGGTCCCCCCACATCGCCGCAACTCGATTAAATTTTTTTAACCCCTAATCTGCCGACCGCCACCTACGTTATCCTTATGTACCCCTAATCTGCTGCCCCTAACACCGCCGACCCCTATATTATATTTATTAATCCCTAATCTGCCCCCCACAATGTCATCCGCCAACTACCTACACTTATTAACCCCTAATCTGCCGACCGCAAAGAGCCGGCATCTACATTATAGCTATGTACCCCTAATCTGCTGCCCCTAACACCGCCGACCCCTATATTATATTTATTAACCCCTAACCTGCCCCCCTCAACATCGCCGACACCTAACTTCAATTATTAACCCCTAATCTGCCGACCGAATCTCGCCGCTGTAAAATAAATATTAATCCTAAAATAGCTATAATATAATTATAATTTATAGTGTAGCTATATTAGGATTTATTTTACAGGTAAGTATTTAGCTTTAAATAGGAATAATTTATTTAATAAGAGATAATTAATTTCGTTAGATGTAAATTATATTTAACTTAGGGGGGGTGTTAGTGTTAGGGTTAGACTTAGCTTTAGGGGTTAATACATTTATTAGAATAGCGGTGAGCTCCAGTCGGCAGATTAGGGGTTAATAATTGAAGTTAGGTGTCGGCGATGTTAGGGAGGGCAGATTAGGGGTTAATACTATTTATTATAGGGTTAGTGAGGCGGATTAGGGGTTAATAACTTTATTATAGTAGCGCTCAGGTCCGCTCGGCAGATTAGGGGTTAATAAGTGTAGGCAGGTGGAGGCGACGTTGTGGGGGGCAGATTAGGGGTTAATAAATATAATATAGGGGTCGGCGGTGTTAGGGGCAGCAGATTAGGGGTACATAGGGATAATGTAAGTAGCGGCGGTTTACGAAGCGGCAGATTAGGGGTTAATAATAATATGCAGGGGTCAGCGATAGCGGGGGCTGCAGATTAGGGGTTAATAAGTGTAAGGTTAGGGGTGTTTAGACTCGGGGTACATGTTAGGGTGTTAGGTGCAGACGTAGGAAGTGTTTCCCCATAGCAAACAATGGGGCTGCGTTAGGAGCTGAACGCGGCTTTTTTGCAGGTGTTAGGGTTTTTTTCAGCTCAAACAGTCCCATTGTTTCCTATGGGGGAATCGTGCACAAGCACGTTTTTGAGGCTGGCCGCTTGCGTTAACAACTCTGGTATCGAGAGTTGAAGCTGCGTTAAATATGCTCTACGCTCCTTTTTTGGAGCCTAACGCAGCCATTCTGTGGACTCTCAATACCAGAGTTATTTTTATGGTGCGGCCAGAAAAAAGCCGGCGTTAGATTTTCGGGTCGTTACCGACAAAACTCTAAATCTAGCCGTTTGAGTTATGTGCATATTCTAAAAGGGTCAACAGAGTGTGTGAAATAAAGTATAAAAAAAGCTTATAGGTACTTTAACCCCTTAATGACCACAGCACTTTTCCATTTTCTGTCCGTTTGGGACCAAGGCTATTTTTACATTTTTGCGGTGTTTGTGTTTAGCTGTAATTTTCCTCTTACTCCTTTACTGTATCCACACATATTATATACCGTTTTTCTCGCCATTAAATGGACTTTCTAAAGATACCATTATTTTCATCATATCTTATAATTTACTATAAAAAAAATTATAAAATATGAGGAAAAAATTGAAAAAAAAAACACTTTTTCTAACTTTGACCCCCAAAATCTGTTACATTTCTACAACCACCAAAAAACACCCATGCTAAATAGTTTCTAAATTTTGTCCTGAGTTTAGAAATACCCAATGTTTACATGTTCTTTACTTTTTTTGCAAGTTATAGGGCCATAAATACAAGTAGCACTTTGCTATTTCCAAACCATTTTTTTTTCAAAATTAGCGCTAGTTACATTAGAACACTAATATCTTTCAGGAATACCTGAATATCCCTTGACATGTATATATTTTTTTTTAGTAGACAACCCAAAGTATTGATCTAGGCCCATTTTGGTATATTTCATGCCACCATTTCACCGCCAAATGCGATCAAATAAAAAAAATCGTTCACTTTTTCACAAATTTTTTCACAAACTTTAGGTTTCTCACTGAAATTATTTACAAACAGCTTGTTCAATTATGGCACAAATGGTTGTAAATTCTTCTCTGGGATCCCCTTTGTTCATAAATAGCAGACTTATATGGCTTTGGTGTTGCTTTTTGGTAATTAGAATGCCACTAAATGCCACTGCGCACCACACGTGTATTATGCCCAGCAGTGAAGGGGTTAATTAGGGAGCATGTAGGGATTTGGGGTAATTTTAGCTTTAGTTTAGTGTAGTAGACAACCCCAAGTATTGATCTAGGCCCATTTTGGTATATTTCATGCCACCATTTCACAGCCAAATGCGATCAAATTAAAAAAAAACGTAAAATGTTTCACAATTTTAGGTTTCTCACTGAAATCATTTACAAACAGCTTGTGCAGTTATGGCACAAATGGTTGTAAATGCTTCTCTGGGATCCCCTTTGTTCAGAAATAGCAGACATATATGGCTTTGGCGTTGCTTTTTGGTATTTAGAAGGCCGCTAAATGCCGCTGCGCATCACACGTGTATTATGGCTAGCATTGAAGGGGTTAATTAGGTAGCTTGCAGGGTTAATATTAGATTTAGTGTAGAGCTCAGCCTCCCACCTGAAACATCAGACCCCCTGATCCCTCCCAAACAGCTCTCTTCCCTCCCCCACCCCACAATTGTCCCCGCCATCTTAAGTACTGGCAGAAAGTCTGCCAGTACTAAAATAAAAGCTAAAATTTTTTTTTTTTTTTTTTTTTAAAGCATATTTACATATGCTGCTGTGTACGATCCCCCCTTAGCCCCCAACCTCACTGATCCCCCCCAAACAGCTCTATAACCCTCCCACTCTAACTTGATAGGCGCCATCTTGGGTACTGGCAGCTGTCTGCCAGTACCCAGTTTAGAAGAAAAAATGTTTTTATTTTTAATTTTGTAAGCATTTCTGTAGTGTAGCTTCACCCCCACACAAAACCAACCCCCCACCCCTCCACGATCTCTTTTTGTGATTTTGCACAAACAAGATTAGGCCAATTATTACTTAAAAAAATTTCCGTAGTGTAGCGTTCCCACCCGCTCCCACCCCGTGCACGCGCCCGCCCGCCACCCTCTGTGCACGCGCGCGCATCTGTGCGCGCCCCCGATCCCACCCCCCGTGACTTAACACAGCACACCGATGGCCGCCCACCCGCCTCCCAAGTCGGCTCCCACCCACCAACGATACCGGCCATCGATGTCCGGTGCAGAGAGGGCCACAGAGTGGCTCTCTCTGCATCGGATGGCCATGTAAGGTTATTGCAGGATGCCTCCATATCGAGGCATCACTGCAATAACCGGAAAGCAGCTGGAAGCGAGCAGGATCGCTTCCAGCTGCTTTCCACACCGAGGACGTGCAGGGTACGTTCTCAGGCGTTAACTGCCTTTTTTTTGAGGACGTACCCTGCACGTCCTCGGTCATTAAGGGGTTAATAAAATTTCCAAAAATCTGCAAAATTATTTACACTTTAGTGTTCGCAAGTGAAGCTTACTCCATCCCCCTCATGTAACAAAGTGTGCATATCAGGATAATTACCTATCACCTAGATTACGAGTTTTGCGTTGCGGCTTTTAACCCTGAAAACAATGGCAAGTTCAGCGTAAAAGCAGGAACGCACTATTGGGAGTCGTGTCGGTACAGCTATACCGCAAGCATTTTAGCCTGTAACGCAAAGTCAATCCCACGCTCAAAAAAATGAAGTTTTTGCGTGGGATTTCCATAGCGCCGGTATTACAGGTTGTGCGTTCAGGCTAAAAAGCTTGCGTTACAGCCTACAGGGAGTGCAGAATTATTAGGCAAATGAGTATTTTGACCACATTATCCTCTTTATGCATGTTGTCTTACTTCAAGCTGTATAGGCTCGAAAGCCTACTACCAATTAAGCATATTAGGTGATGTGCATCTCTGTAATGAGAATGGGTGTGGTCTAATGACATCAACACCCTATATCAGGTGTGCATAATTATTAGGCAACTTCCTTTCCTTTGGCAAAATGGGTCAAAAGAAGGACTTGACAGGCTCAGAAAAGTCAAAAATAGTGAGATATCTTGCAGAGGGATGCAGCACTCTTAAAATTGCAAAGCTTCTGAAGCGTGATCATCGAACAATCAAGCGTTTCATTCAAAATAGTCAACAGGGTCGCAAGAAGCGTGTGGAAAAACCAAGGCGCAAAATAACTGCCCATGAACTGAGAAAAGTCAAGCGTGCAGCTTCCAAGATGCCACTTGCCACCAGTTTGGCCATATTTCAGAGCTGCAACATCACTGGAGTGCCCAAAAGCACAAGGTGTGCAATACTCAGAGACATGGCCAAGGTAAGAAAAACTGAAAGACGACCACCACTGAACAAGACACACAAGCTGAAACGTCAAGACTGGGCCAAGAAATATCTCAAGACTGATTTTTCTAAGGTTTTATGGACTGATGAAATGAGAGTGAGTCTTGATGGGCCAGGTGGATGGGCCCGTGGCTGGATTGGTAAAGGGCAGAGAGCTCCAGTCCGACTCAGACGCCAGCAAGGTGGAGGTGGAGTACTGGTTTGGGCTGGTATCATCAAAGATGAGCTTGTGGGGCCTTTTCGGGTTGAGGATGGAGTCAAGCTCAACTCCCAGTCCTACTGCCAGTTTCTGGAAGACACCTTCTTCAAGCAGTGGTACAGGAAGAAGTCTGCATCCTTCAAGAAAAACATGATTTTCATGCTGGACAATGCTCCATCACACGCGTCCAAGTACTCCACAGCGTGGCTGGCAAGAAAGGGTATAAAAGAAGTAAATCTAATGACATGGCCTCCTTGTTCACCTGATCTGAACCCCATTGAGAACCTGTGGTCCATCATCAAATGTGAGATTTACAAGGAGGGAAAACAGTACACCTCTCTGAACAGTGTCTGGGAGGCTGTGGTTGCTGCTGCACGCAATGTTGATGGTGAACAGATCAAAACACTGACAGAATCCATGGATGGCAGGCTTTTGAGTGTCCTTGCAAAGAAAGGTGGCTATATTGGTCACTGATTCATTTTTGTTTTGTTTTTGAATGTCAGAAATGTATTTTTGTGAATGTTGAGATGTTATATTGGTTTCACTGGTAAAAATAAATAATTGAAATGGGTATATATTTGTTTTTTGTTAAGTTGCCTAATAATTATGCACAGTAATAGTCACCTGCACACACAGGTATCCCCCTAAAATAGCTATAACTAAAAACAAACTAAAAACTACTTCCAAAACTATTCAGATTTGATATTAATGAGTTTTTTGGGTTCATTGAGAACATGGTTGTTGTTCAATAATAAAATTAATCCTCAAAAATACAACTTGCCTAATAATTCTGCACTCCCTGTATACCGACACAATCCATACCGCCATCCGAGAGCAGTAGTTATAGATTTTGTGTAACAAAAATGTTCTACAAAACTAAAGTGTTACAAAGTACACTAACACCCATAAACCACCTTTTAACCCCTAAACCGCCACCCGCCCGAATTGCAAAAACTATATTAAATCTATTAAGCCCTAATCTGCTGCCCACCCACATCGCGACTATTCAATAAAGTTATTAACCCCTAATCTGCTGCCCACCCACATCGCCAACACTATTTAAATATATTAACCCCTATTCTGCCGCTGCCCGACATCACTGCCACTAAATAAAATTATTAACCCCCTAAACCTCCAGCCTCCCACATCTCCGCCACTAATTAAACCTATTAATCCCTAAACCGCCGGGCCCCCACATTGAAAAACACTAAATTAAACTATTAACCCCTAAACTTAACACCCCCCTAACTTTAAATTAAAATTACAATATAACTCTATTTAAATAAATAAAAACTTACCTGTGAAATAAATATAAACCTAACATTAAATTATAAATTTACCTAACATAACTAATCTAAATAATAAAAAATACTACCAATTAAAATATCTAAATTACAAATTTAAAAAAACCTAACACTATGAACAAAATTAAAAAAATCAAAATTACAACTAAAAAAAACAAATCCTACGAAAAATTTAAATAATCTAAGTTTACTAAAAATAAATTAACAGTAAAATCATGAAAAATAAAAAACACTAAGATTACAAAAAAATAAACAAAATTACACCTAATCTAATAGCCCTATAAAAATAAAAAAGCCCCTAGCCTACAATAAACTACCAATAGCCCTTAAAAGGGAGTTTTGTAGTGCATTGCCCTAAAGAAATCAGCTCTTTTACCTGTTAAAAAAGTCACTCCAACAGTAAAACCCACCACCCAACCAACCCACCCTATAAGAAACCTAACTTTAAAAAAAACCTAAGCTACTCATTGCCCTTAAAATGGCATTTAGCTCTTTTGCATTGCCCTTAAAAGGGCAATCAGCTCTTTTTCAAAACCCAAACCCTAATTTAAAAAAAAAAAACACCCCAAAAAAGCCCCCAAAAACTAACACTAACCCCAGAAGATCTACTCACGGTTACTGAAGTCCGGACATCCATCTCCATCCAGGCGACGAGGTCTTCATCCATCCCGGAGGCGTCTTCTATCTTCATCCCGGCGGCGTGGAGCGGAGCCATCCTGAAAGCCGATGCCACCCTGCGCGGAGCATCCTCTTCATAAGGTCGCAGCCGTACACTGAAGTTGAATGCAAGGTAGACATTTCAAATTCAAATCAGTCAATAGGATGAGAGCTTCTGAAATCCTATTGGCTGTTCAAAACAGCCAATAGGATGAGAGCTACTGAAATCCTATTGGTTGTTCAAATCAGCCAATAGGATTTCAGTAGCTCATCCTGGAAGCTCTCATACGGCGACCGTATGAAGAGGACGCTCCATGCAGGATGGCATCGGCTTCAAGGATGGCTCCCCTCCGCATTGCCGGGATGAAGATCGAAGACACCCCCTGGATGGATAAAGACCTCGCCGCTTGAATGAAGACCTTGCCGCCTGGATGGAGATGGATGTCCAGACCGTGAGTAGATCTTCTGGGGTTAGTGTTAGGTTTTTTGTTTTTTTGAGGGGGTATTTTTTTTTTAAGATTAGGGTTTGGGCTTTGAAAAAGAGCTGAATGCCCTTTTAAGGGCAATGCAAAAGAGCTAAATGCCCTTTTAAGGGCAATGCCCATACAAATGCCCCTTTAGGGGCAATGGGTAGCCTAGTTTTTTTTAGAGTTAGTTTTTTTTTATTTTGGGGGGTTGGTTGAGTGGTGGGTTTTATTGTTGGGGAGACTTTGTATTTTTTACAGGTAAAAGATTTGATTTCTTTAGGGCAATGCCCTACAAACGGCCCCTTTAAGTGCTATTGGTAGTTTATTGTAGACTAGGGGGTGTTTTTATTTTGGGGGGGGGCTTTTTAATTTTATAGGGCTGTTAGATTAGGTGTAATTGTTTTTTATTTTTGAAAATTTAGTTTATTTTTTGTAATCTTAGTGTTTTTTATTTTTCATGATTTTAGTGTTAATTATTTTTGGTAAACTTAGATTATTTAAATTTTTCGTAGGATTTGTTTGTTTTTTAGTGTTAGGTTTTTTTAAATTTGTAATTTAGATATTTTAATTGGTAGTATTTTTTATTTTATTAGATTAGTTATGTTAGGTTAATTTATAGTTTAATAGTTTAATGTTAGGTTTATATTTATTTCACAAGTAAGTTTTTATTTATTTAAATAAAGTTATATTGTAATTTTAATTTAAAGCTAGGGGGGTGTTAGGTTTAGGGGTTAATAGTTTAATTTAGTGTTTTGCGATGTGGGGGATTGGCGGCTTAGAGGTTAATAGGTTTATTTAGTGGTGGAGATGTAGGAGGCCGGAAGTGTAGGAGTTAATAACTTTATTTAGTAGCGGTAATGTCGGGGAGCGGTGGAATAGAGGTTAATAGCTTTTATTAGTGGTGGTGATGTCGGGGGTGGCAGATTAGGGGTTAATAACGTTATTATAGTGCTGGCGACATCGGGAGCGACGGAATAGGGGTTAATAACTTTTATTAGTGGCGGCGATGTCGATGTCGAAATAGGGGTTAATAACTTTTATTAGTGTCAGTGATGTTGGGGGCGGCAGGTTTGAATGCAACTTTTTTTTCCCCATAGACATCAATGGGGTTGCCTTATGGCGATCGCAATTCCGCACTTCAGGTGTTTTTTTTCTAAAGCTCTCTCCCCATTGATGTCTTTGAGCAGTCAAATCAGCCCTTGGCTTTTGTTCGGTATGGAGCTTAACACCACCATATCACACGCAAAAAGAAGCTTTTCAGTAACTCGTATTGGCAGCGCTATAGAGGGTGATATAAACGTGACTTTTGTTGTGTTCGTTTCGCACCCTGTTTAGCGCAAAACTCATAATCTAGGTGTATGCAAGGTTGAGGAGGGACATCAAATAATGCTATTGTTTGTTGCCAAGAGGCTAGCTTGTTTCCATGGGGATAATGGCACATGCTTTGTGAAATCTTCAGCATTATAGTGTGCACTGCTTTAGTCAGGTGTCCTGTGACTGTGCCCCCTACCGTGCATGTGCATGACTGCATTCTGCCATAGCTATGGCCTGTATAGCACCTTCCATATATGGAAATGTCCAGGTGGGAGCTAGCTGCAAACAAAACTATGGGGCCTATTTATCAAGCTCCATATGGAGCTTGATGCCCCGTGTTTCTGGCGAGCCTTTGGGCTCACCAGAAACACAAGTTATGAAGCAGCGATCTAAAGACCGCTGCTCCATAACCTGTCTGCCTGCTCTGAGGATCAGGTTGATTGACACCCCCTGCTAGCGGCCGATTGGCCACAAAAACTGCTGGTGCAATGATAAATGTCGACAGAATACAGCATTTATCGATGTGCGGCAGACATGATCCGCAATATCGGATCATGTCCGCTCGCACATTAGTAAATAGGCCCCTATACCTGAATTAAATGGGTTAATGAGAGTTAGAAAAGAAACCATTTTGCAGGTAAGCTTTGGCTGCATTATATATTTAGAAACTTATGTTAGTTCATACTGTTTTATGTCCCTTTAAAGGGACATGAAACCCCAATAAATGTATTTTGTGATTTATACAGAGCTTACACTTATTTAAAAAAAGTTTCTAATTTACTTCTATTATCAAATTTGCTTCATTCTAATGTTAATCTTTGTTGCAAAGATATCTAGATAGGTAGCGTGCGCATGTTTGGAGCACTACATGGAAGGATAAAGTGCTGCCATCTAGTGATCTTGAAAATGTATAACACTCTTACAAAACTGCTGCCAAGTAATACTGAGGACAAGTGCATGCTCCTGAGCTTACCTCTCTACTCGTCAACAAAGGATATCAATAGAATGAAGATGCTCTATTTGAATCATGAATCATGTCCCTTTAAACTTGCATACATAATATAAGAAAGAGAAAAACACTTAAAAAAGGGAACAAATATATAATAGCTTGTTCTGTAGGTAATCACCACCACCACCACAGAAGCAACCTTAAAGGGGTAGTAAAGTAAAAATTTAACTTTTATCCTTCAGACAGAGCATGTCATTTTAAACACCTAATTTGCTTTGTTCCCCCTGTATCCTTTTGTTAAAAGCAATGCCCTACTGGGAGCTACCTTCTTATTGGTAGCTGCACATGTCTTGTGATTGGCTCATCTGATGTGCTAAGCTAGGTCCCAGTAGTGCATTGCTGCTCCTTCAGTAAAGGATAGCAAGATAATGAAATACATTTGATAACAGAAGTATATTGGAAACTTGTTTAAAATTGTATGATCTATCTGCATAATTAGAAAATGTGGGTTTCCTGTCTTTTTTACGTGTCTTCCAGAGAAAAGAGATTTCCAGTACATCAGTCTTGTCAAGCCCTACAACTACATATGCACATTTCATATTCATATGGGCCTCACCCAGTGAAGTGAAGACACTGAGGAAGAATTACACATCTGGTTTCCCCCATCATCCTGATGCTAAAAGCACAATAGTGATATGCTATAACGATATTTTTATTTATACTTAAAGGGACAGTATACTCCAAAATGTGTATTATTTAAAAGATAGATTATGCCTTTACTACACATTCCCCAGTTTTCCACAATCAACATCATTATATTAATACTTTATAACCTTTAAAATTCTCAATGTCTGCCTGTTTTAAGCCCCTGCAGGCCACCTTTATCTTAGTGCATTTGTATAGCTTTTCACAGCAAGACTGTTAGTTCATGTGTGCCATATAGATAACACTGTGCTCACTCCCATGGAGTTATGCAGGAGTCAGCACTAAGTGTTTCAAATGCAAGTTTGTAAAAAGCACTAAGATAAGGGGCAGTCTGCAGAGGCTTAGATACAAGGTAATCACAGAGGTAAAAAGTATATTAATATAACCATTTTGGTTAATCAAAACTGGGGAATGGATAATAAAGGGATTATCTATTTTTTTAAACAATACAAATTTTGGAGTAGACTGTCCCCTTAACTTGTTTTACACTCTTTAATAATGTTCTTTTGTCTTTGGCAATGTAATATTATCTGTAGATAGTGTAAATTACATTTATTTTTGTTTTTGAGTTAATTAAAAAAATTGCAGTTTCTATAATTTAGTATGCATACCAAAATGTATAATTTTATTAAATGGAGGAGAACAGTTACTGCCCTACCTATGGCTAGATTACAAGTAGCATGCTATTTAGCGCTTTCGCTTGAGCATCAACACTGTCAGAATAAATATTTTTGCATGCAAGGGTTAGTGCACGTATTACAAGTTAAAAGTATAACTTTTGTATGCAAGCAAACCCTGACACGCACTAACCAAAGGACTTTGGATATTGCAAGCATGATAACTTTTTCTTCCCATAGATTTCAGTGGAGTTATTCATACTTCACATTTCAATGTTGTTCGCATACAGATTTTTTAAAATTTTAAATAGATATTTATATATATATATCTGTATAAACCTATACCTATTTATCTATACCTATTGATAAATAGGTATAGATATGTATATTACATTAATATTATCATATATATAGAAATATATATTTAATAATAAAAAATGACATTGGAACATTGGAATGTAAAATATGTGTAAAGCGCTTCAGTTTGCATGCTTTAGGTTTAACACGGTGTTGGGTTAGTGCACATCAATAATTAGTTATCTTAAGGTGGATTATGTAAATATTAAAAAATATATATATATATTAATAATGTTTCTAGCGACTGTAACATATATATATATATATATATATATATATATATATATATATATTATTTATAATTTTTTAGTACATCTATTTTTCAATATTTTTATATTTAATAAACACATAACGCACCTTAATTGAAGTCATGTTGGGTTAGTACACATGAAGAATTAATATACTCCTGTTGGGTTTTCATATTTTACATTCCATTGTTTTTCATTTAGAAAATATTGTAATTTGTATTAGTAAAATCTATTTATATCTGATATTGTTCATTTAAAATATATATCTATACCTATATATCTATAGGAATAGATATAACAGTATAGGTATATATAGATATACATAGAAATATTTATTTAAAATAAAAATAACATTTTACTGTATGTGAAGAACATTGGAATGTGAAACACATTATTAAATATTATTATAGAATTATTATTTAGACACATATATACTGTGTGCATGTATATGTATGTATATATATATATATATATATATATATATATATATATATATATATATGTATATATATATATATATATATATATATATATCCATATACCTTTGCAGTCAAACACATATATACCATATAACTTTAAAGCCTTTTAGAAAGAAATAAAAAAGGTATGACTAATTTCTATCAGATAGTGTTTATATGGGTGCAATAGGTTCATTTTAATGTATTTATGTTGTGTTTGGTGCAACTTTTATTTTATCCCTATCCCTTTACGCAAGGTCTTCAGTTGCGCTAACCTGACAAACATTAAATTTGATTGTGCTTGAGCCAACAAGTTTATTTACAACTTGTAATACACACACAAATTAATGCACCAGCAATGTTTTGATATCCCTCACAGGCAAACATTAGCACGGTACTTGTAAACTAGCCAATAATTGGTTATTTAAAACAAAAACTTCTTAAAGGGGCAGTAAACCTAGAAAATAATGTTATATAATTCTGCACATAGTGCAGATTTATATAACATTATATTAGAGCTAGCTTTATACAACATAATATTGCAACCATAATTTATTATAAACAACAGTTTTTCAGACCACCGCTCCTTGTTCTACTGAGCGGCTCTGTTTTTTTCTCTAAGCGCATCTGGGCAGCTGTCTACTCACAGCCGGCCCGATCACGCCATTAAACTCAATGTAGCCCGCTCCCGCTACCAGACCAGAGCGGGTGCGAGCTACATCGAGTTTAATGGCGCGAACAGGCCGGCTGTGAGTAGACAGCTGCCCAGATGCGCTTAGAAAAACAGAGCCGCTCAGTAGAACAAGGAGCGGTGGTCTGAAAAACTGTTGTTTATAATAAATTATGGTTGCAATATTATGTTGTTTTTTTCTCTAAGCGCATCTGGGCAGCTGTCTACTCACAGCCGGCCTGTTCGCGCCATTAAACTCGATGTAGCTCGCACCCGCTCTGGTCTGGTAGCGGGAGCGGGCTACATTGAGTTTAATGGCGTGATCGGGCCGGCTGTGAGTAGACAGCTGCCCAGATGCGCTTAGAGAAAAAAACAGACCCGCTCAGTAGAGCAAGGAGCGACGGTTTGAAAAACTGTCGTTTATAATAAATTATGGCTGCAATATTATGTTGTATAAAGCTAGCGCTAATATAATGTTATATAATAACATTATTTTCTAGGTTTACTGCCCCTTTAATATTATATCTCACTAACTGATACAGAAATAATGTCCCATCAGATAATAAAGATCTGAGAACTATGTTACAATTATCCTAAAAAATAACATCTTTATTTTAATTTGTCCCTTCTAAAAACTAAGAATATGAGAAATTTGTTTAATTTTTTTAGCAAGATAATGATAATAATAAAAAAAGCACATATGACTGATTAATAAAGTATAGCATTTTGGCATATGATTGTTCAACAGTGTAATAAGAAAAAATTGGCATTGTTTTCAGCATGTTTTGTTTCTGATGACTATTTTTCTCTGTCATCTGTGATTATAATGGCTAATCTTCATTAACGTTACTGCTTTCATTACCCTTTCATTAAGTTTATGTTACTCACTTTTGTTAGCTAACACTAACACACCATAGCATCACAATAATACTGTATGTAAGGATGGTATACAGCACGTATAAAGAATAGTGATGTCAAGAACCTAAAAATTTGGGTTCGCGAACTGTGAACACGAACTCCCGCAAACCAGCGCAAACCTGCGAACCGGGCGAACCCCCATTGGCTTCAATGGGCAGGCGAATTTTAAAACCCACAGGGACTCTTTCTGGCCACAATAGTAATGGGAAAGTTGTTTCAAGGGGACTAACACCTGGACTGTGGCGTGCCGGAGGGGGATCCATGGCAAAACTCCCATAATAAATGACATAGTTGATGCAGAGTCTGGTTTTAATCCATAAAGGGCATAAATCACCTAACATTCCTAAATTGTTTGGAATAACGTGCTTTAAAACATCAGGTATGATGTTGTATCGATCAGGTAGTGTAAGGATTACGCCCGCTTCACAGTGACAGACCAAACTCCCGCAGCGGGTACAACATCATCATCATCACACCGTACGTCCATGTGTGTAATGCTGCCTGACTGAGACATATCCCTGTTATCTACATCCTCTGGCAAAAATGGTTGCGCATCACTCATTTCTTCCAACTGATGTGTAAATAACTCCTCTGACAGATCAAGTGAAGCGGATGTGGTGCTAGTGTTGGTGGTGGCGGCAGGCGGGCGAGTGGTAACTTGAGAGATGCTGCCCGAAGATAAGCTGGAGGAGGATGGTGCGTCAAGGTTCGGAGCGGAATCTATAGAAGATTGGGTGTCCTGTGTTAAAAAGTCAACTATGTCCTCAGAACGTTTTGAGTTCATGGTACGTGGCCTCTGAACACTGGGCATTATTTTAGGGCCAAAGGGAATCACAGCACCACGACCACTACGGCACCTGTGGGGTGGCCTGCCTCTGCCTGTCATTTTTTTTAAATGTACACTTACACTACTATTAAACAAGATATGAGTGGTGCCACTGGGCAAGTGGGCACAGTATACGCTGTGAGTCTGACACAAAAAAGCAGACTGATGTTTCACAGTCCAAAAAGTTTTTATTTTTTTAAATGTACACTTACACTACTATTAAACAAGATATGAGTGGTGGCACTGGGCAAGTGGGCACAGTGTACGCTGTGAGCCTGACACAAAAAAGCAGACTGATGTTTCACAGTCCAAAAAGTTTTTATTTTTTTAAATGTACACTTACACTACTATTAAACAAGATATGAGTGGTGGCACTGGGCAAGTGGGCACAGTATACGCTGTGAGCCTGGCACACACGCTGGCAGGCAGGCAACTGCAATTAGATTACACTAGCAGACTGATGTTTCACAGTCAAAAAAGTTGTTTTTTTTAAATTTACACAACTGTTACACCAGATATGAGTGGTGGCACTGGGCAAGTGGGCCTTGCACACACGCTGGCAGGCAGGCAACTGCAATTAGATTACACAAGCAGACTGATGTTTCACAGTCAAAAAAGTTTTTTTTTTTTAAATTTACTCTACTGTTACACCAGATATAAGTGGTGGCACTGGGCCAGTGGGCACAGTATACGCTGTGAGCTTGGCACACACGCTGGCAGGCAGGCAGGCAACTGCAATTAGATTACACTAGCAGACTGATGTTTCACAGTCAAAAAAGTTTTTTTTTTTAAATTTACACTACTGTTACACCAGATATGAGTGGTGGCACTGGGCAAGTGGGCCTGGCACACACGCTGGCAGGCAGGCAACTGCAATTAGATTACACTAACAGACTGATGTTTCACAGTCAAAAAAGTTTTTTTTTTTTTTTTAAATTTACACTACTGTTACACCAGATATGAGTGGTGGCACTGGGCAAGTGGGCCTGGCACACATGCTGGCAGGCAGGCAGGCAACTGCAATTAGATTACACTAGCAGACTAATGTTTCACAGTCAAAAAAGTTTTTTTTTTTAATTTACACTACTGTTACACCAGATATGACTGGTGGCACTGGGCAAGGGGCTTGGCAGGCAGGCAACTGCCTAAAAAGGGCTTTTTGGGGTGCTGTCCTTACAAGCAGAGATCAGATGAGTCCTTCAGGACTGTAGTGGACACTGAATACACTAGCCTAGCTATCAATTTCCCTATTTAATCAGCAGCAGCTACACTGTCCCTCCTCTCACTAAGAATGCAGCTTCCAAATGAATCTAAAATGGATGCTGTCCAGGAGGTGGGAGGGTCTGGGAGGGAGTGTCTGCTGACTGTGAGGCAGAGGGTCAAAGTTTACTCAATGATGATGAATAGGGGGCGGATCAAACATCGCAACATCACTAATAAAGAGTTGGAGCTCAATTAAAGAGGATACTTGCCCTCATTTACAGAATCACACAACTCAGAGTGGACAGTCTACTCCAGAATTGTTATTGTTTAAAACGATAGATAATCCCTTTATTGCCCATTCCTCAGTTTTGCATAATCAACAAGTTTATATTAATATACTTTTTAGCTCTGTGATTATCTTGTATCTAAGCCTCTGCAGACTTCCCCCTTATTTTAGTTTTTTTTGACAGACTTGCATTTCAGCCAATCATTGCTGACTCCTAGGTTACTCCATGTGCATGAACACAATGTTATCTATGTGGCACACATGAACTAATGCCCTATAGCTGTGAAACAATGTCAAAATGCCATGGTTAGCACTGCAGAATCTGTTAGCGCTCTGCAAATACCTGATAATAATAATAAATAAATAAATGATAAGAGGCAGCCTTCAAGGGCTTAGATATTAGCATAGGAGCCTACCTAGGTTTAGCTTTCAACAAAAGAATACCAAGAAAACAAAGAAGAAAAAGTACAGATAAAGGTAATCCAAAAGAAGGGTCAGACGAAATCCAAAGGTCAGGGCCGGCAGTCAAAGTACAAAAAGGGAGTGACAAGGCAGGGTCAGCAATACAGATAGACAGAGAGCTTCACAGCACTTCTAGCAGGAAAAACACACAACCAGAGACTGAATTCAGACAGAGGCTGGATTATAAAGCCTGCTTATTGGTAGCAGCAGTGACATGATTGCTACATGATGCAGATGGGAAGCAGAGCTCGGCTATACAGGAAAACAGGTAATGAAGACTAGAGAACCTGACTGGAAAGGTGAAAGTCTGGGTTCAAATCCAGCCAGGTTTCTTAAAGGAGAGGCCACGTCTGGCAGCCTGACTTTTCCTTATTCTGGCCACCTTTTTGGTCACCTCTTGACTATTTGTATGTTGCTTAATTCAAAGGGGACTCGCTTACTTCTCTCTGATTGTTCTGGACTTTTTTCATGTGACCTGACTCTTGTTTATCTGCTGATGTTGTGCTTTATTTTGTATTAGTCCTAAAGCCTATGTACATGGGCCAATTTTTCAGTACAGCAGTTCCACCCCTTGCTCTCTCTCTATCCCCCCTCTTTTCTGCTCTCTCTCTCCCCCCTCTCTTTTGTTCTCTCTCTCCCCCCTCTCTTTTGTTCTCTCTCTCCCCCTCTCTTTTCCTCCTTCTCTTTTGCGCTCTCTCTCCCCCTCTCTTTTGCTCTCTCTCTCCCCTCTCTTTTGCTTTCTCTCTTTCTCTCCCCTCTCTTTCACCCCCTCTCTTTTGCTCTCTCTCCCCCTCTCTTTTGTTCTCTCTCTCCCACCTCTCTTTTCTTCTCCCTCTCCCCCTCTCTTTTCCTCCTTCTCTTTTGCGCTCTCTCTCCCCTTCTGTTTTGCTCTCTCTCTCCCCTCTCTTTTGCTCTCTCCCCATCTCTTTTGCTCTCTCTCCCCCCTTCTCTTTTGCTGTCTCTGTCCCTCTCTTTTGCTCTCTCTATCCCCCCTCTTTTTTGCTGTCTCTCCCCCCCTCTTTTGCTCTCTCTCTCTCTCCCCCCCTCTTTTTTACTGTCTCTCTCTCCCTCCTCTTTTTTGCTTTCTCTCTCCCCCCTCTTTTTTGCTCTCTCCCCCCCCCCTCTTTTTTGCTCTCTCTCTCCCCCCCTCTTTTTTTCTCTATCTCTCCCCCTCTCTTTTGCTCTCTCTCCCCCCCATTTTGCTCTCTATATCCCCCTCTTTTGCTCTCTCTCTCCTTCTTCTCTTTTGCTCTCTCTCTCCCCCCTCTTTTTTGCTGTCTCCCCCCCTCTTTTGCTCTCTCGCTCTCTCTCCCCCCCCTCTTTTTTACTGTCTCTCTCTCCCCCCTCTTTTTTGCTTTCTCTCTCCCCCCTCTTTTTTGCTCTCTCTCCCCCCCCCTCTTTTTTGCTCTCTCTCTCTCTCTCCCCCCTCTTTTTTTCTCTATCTCTCTCCCCCCTCTTTTGCTCTCTATATCCCCCCTCTTTTGCTCTCTCTCTCCTTCTTCTCTTTTGCTCTCTCTATCCCCCCTCTTTTGCTCTCCCTCTCTCCCCTTTATTTTGCTCTCTTTCCCTCCTCTTTTGTGGTCTCTCTCTACCCTTTCTTTTGCTGTCTCTCTCCCCCTCTCTTTTGCTATTTCTCTCCCCTCTCTTATGCTCTCTCTCCCCCTCCCTTATGCTCTCCCTCTCTCCTCTCTTTTGCGCTCTCTCTCTGCCCTCCTTTGCGCTCTCTGCCCTCTTATGCGCTCACCCCCTCTCTTTTGCTCTCTCTCCCCTCTCTTTTTCTGTCTCTCTCCCTCCCCTCTTTTGATCTCTCTCTCCCTCCCCTTTCTTTTGCTCTCCCTCCCCCCTCTTTTGCTGTCTCTCTTCCTCTCTCTCTATTTTTCCTCTTTTGAGCTCTCCCTCCCCCTCTCTTTTGCTGTCTCCCTCTCTTTTGCTCTCTCTATCTCCCCTATTTTGATCTCTATCTCCCCCTGTCTCTCTAAGTCTCTTTTGCTCTCTCTCTATCCCCCCTCTTTAGAGCTCTCGGCACGGCCCGCACGGCCCCGCCCATGTCACGGGCTGCCCAGCCCTGCCCACATCACGCCCGGCCCGATACTCACTCTGCAGTGTTGAAGGCCAGGTGTGATTGTCCTCACGTGCAGTGTCTACTGCGCATGACAGTGCAGTAGACACAATTATGACAAATCACAGCTTGAACTTTCTTGCTTTGCATGTAATGAGTCTATCTCATATATTAGTTTCACCTTTTAAGTTGCATTAGTGAAATAAATGAACTTTTGCACGATATTCTAATTTTTCGAGTTTCACATGTAAGTAGATGTCTGAAGAATGATATAAAACAACTGATAAAATCAACCAGAACACATTTTAATTTACCCTTTGTTGCAGACAAATTTATGGTATTACCCTAGTGTGTCATTGTCTTTAAGAGTGGTGGGGAGAAACACAGCACAAGAAAAATATAAAAAGGTTATAATATAACTGAATAAAAGGGCAGAGGTTCACCTCACTATTACTAGTTAGTAACTATGGTTACTGATCAGCTGATTATTTCACCTGTGATCTAGTTAAAGGGCCATTATACCCAAATGTTGAAACACTTGAAAGTGATGCAGCATAGATGTAAAAGGCTGACTAGAAAATATAACCTGAATATCTCTATGTAAAAAAGAAATATTTTTTACCTCAAAATGTCCTAAGTATTCGCACCCCATTGTAAAGGACGTTAAGCAGCAAATCAGTATATCTGTCCCGGGATCGGCAAGGGAGTGAGTCTCATGCACACTCATGGTATTTCCCTATTCAGTTTAAGGTAATTTACTATGAAATTTCATGAGAGTTAAGTCAAATCTCATGAGAGCACAGTAAAAGAGTTCATGACCTCAGCACTGCTGATGCTAATTGGCTGCAGTTAATTTCTTCAACACACTTCGGACAAACGCACTTGGCCTTTTATTATATAGGATTTTGACACTGACCTTTGCCGGAGGCCTGACCTGCTTTCTGTTGGATAACCCATCAGATTCTGGCTCTGAATTTGTCTTGTGCCTTAAACTAAAGATTCAGAATTGTACCCAACCTGTGCCAGAGCTGTTTTGTCCCAGTCAATTCTATTTTCAATGAGTTGATAACCTATGCCTGACCTGTTTTTTGGAGCAGCTGATTTGTCTCTATCTTCTTAAGTTGCTGAATATTGCAGCTCTAGAATAGCCTCAAGGAGAACAGTACAGATTTACTTATTGATTTGCTTGTTTGTTTAGTTTACTATTCAGCTTTGGAGTCTCTTCTGAACAGTATCATCACACTATTGCTCAAAACCAGTGTTTCTCAACTCCAGTCCTCAGCCCTTTAACAGGCCACATATTCATTATATCTTAATGGGACATAATATTCATATGCTAAATAAATTAAAACTGATGCAGTATAGCTGTAAATAGCTGACAGAAAAATATCACCTGAGCATCTCTATGTAAAAAAGAAGGCTATTTTACCTCACAATTTCCTCAGCTCAGCAGAGTAAGTTCTGTGTAAACAGTTCTTACTTCAGCTGCTGTCCAGCTGCAGGTAAAAAAAAAATGAAGAAATGAACTGCAGCCAATTAGCATCAGCAGTGCTGAGGTCATGAACTCTTTTACTGTGCTCTCATGAGATTTGACTTAACTCTCATGAAATTTCATAGTAAATTACTTTAAACTGAATAGGGAAATACCATGAGTGTGCATGAGACTCACTCCCTTGCTGATCCCGGGACAGATATACTGATTTGCTGCTTAACGTCCTTTATAATGGGGTGCGAATACTTAGGACATTTTGAGGTAAAAAATATTTCTTTTTTACATAGAGATATTCAGGTTATATTTTCTAGTCAGCCTTTTACATCTATGCTGCATCACTTTCAAGTGTTTCAACATTTGGGTATAATGGCCCTTTAACTAGAGCACAGGTGTAATAATCAGCTGATCAGTAACCATAGTTACTAACTAGTAATAGTGAGGTGAACCTCTGCCCTTTTATTCAGTTATATTATAACCTTTTTATATTTTTCTTGTGCTGTGTTTCTCCCCACCATTCTTAAAGACAATGACACACTAGGGCAGTGCATTCCAAACTGTGTGTCGGGACACACTAGTGTGTCGGCAGCAGTGTGTAGGTGTGTCCCTGCTTCAGCACAAATTTTTTTAAAATTTATTTTTTTTGGTTTCCGACTTTCTGCCTGCCTGCTACGCATATCACATGGTTGACACGTGATTGATACCTAGTGGGTCACCGATCATCTTAACCAATTGGCGCAGCTCAGTGAGAACTGAAACTATTCCCATTGGCGGCTTTGGCGGGACATTGGCTCCTGACTGCACGTGAAGTCTCCTTAATTGGCTTGTGACTGCATGTGTAGTCAGTGAGTGGTTTATACTTCAAATGAATAAAGATGGATACAGCACCCACTACTCACTAGTGCACGGAGAGTGCTGACCAAGCCCAAACAATTCAAGTAAAAGAAGGCAGCCTCCAGCAGGCTTGAGAAAGGGCTTATTGTTAGCCCGAAACGTTGCTGTATTTGACCTGTGTTTAAAAATAAAAGTCACTTTGCTCACTGCTGGAGGCTGCCTTCTTTTAGTCAGTGAGTGGGACAGTAGTGTGTTTGCAGCGCAGACAGTAGTCAATCGGACTCACAGAGCTCTGAGGGTGGCAGCTTAAACGCTGAGCTTAAGTCAGAAGTCACAGTGGGGTTTTATTGAAGCTAGCTCCCAGTAGTGCATTGCTGCTCCTGCTCTTGATATATGGATAGGAAGTGGAAGCTTAAAAATGCTTGATGATGAAATGCGAGTGTCTTTATCTAATATTTCACCAAATATTCAGAATCTGTGTTCATCCCATCAACCTCATACATCCCATTAAAATAGTAAGTAGCTATTGTTGTTATTAAACTTTTTTTAATTCTTGCACATACTTACTGTTACTTGTAAATACATTTACTTATTATATCATTTATGTATGTGTCCGTATCTCTTAAAACAAGTTAGTTTAACCTCCTTTTTGCTAGTACAACTGAATTAATTACTGTGTCGCGAAATGATTTAGGTCTAAACAGTGTGTCACCAACATGAAAAGTTTGGAAAGCTCTGCACTAGGGTAATACCATAAATTTGTCTGCAACAAAGGGTAAATTAAAATGTGTTCTGGTTGATATTATCAGTTGTTTTATATCATTCTTCAGACATCCACTTACATGTGAAACTCGAAAAATTAGAATATTGTGCAAAAGTTCATTTATTTCACTAATGCAACTTAAAAGGTGAAACTAATATATGAGATAGACTCATTACATGCAAAGCAAGAAAGTTCAAGCTGTGATTTGTCATAATTGTGATGATTATGGCTTACAGCTCATGAAAACCCCAAATCCACAATCTCAGAAAATTAGAATATTACATGCAATCAATAAAACAAGGATTGTACATAGAACAATATCGGACCTCTGAAAAGTATAAGCATGCATACTATGTGTACTCAGTACATGTTTTGGGCTCGTTTTGAAGCAATTACTGCCTCAATGAACATATCAGCCTGTGGCACTGCTGAGGTGTTATGGAAGACTAGGATGCTTCAATAGCGGCCTTCAGCTCTTCTGCATTGTTCGGTCTCATGTCTCTCATGTTTCTTTTGGCAATGCCCCATAGATTCTCTATGGGGTTCAGGTCAGGTGTGTCTGCTGGCCAATCAAGCACAGTAATCCCACGGTCATTGAACCAGGTTTTGGTGCTTTTGGCAGTGTGAGTAGGTGCCAAGTCCTGTTGGAAAATGAAGTCAGCATCCACATAGAGCTCATCTGCGAAAGGAAGCATGAAGTGCTCCAAAATCTCCTGGTAGACGGCTGCATTGACCCTGGACTTAATGAAGCACAGTGGACCAACACCAGCAGATGACATGGCTCCCCAAATCAACACAGACTGTGGAAACTTCACACTGGACTTCAAGCATCTTGCAGTGTGTGCGTCTCCATTCTTCCTCCATACTCTGGGTCCTTGGTTTCCAAATGAGATGCAAAATTTGCTCTCATCAGAAAAGAGGACTTTGGACCACTGAGCAACAGACCAGGTCTGTTTTTCTTTAGCCCAGGTAAGACGCTTCTGACATTGTTTGTTGTTCAGGAGTGGCTTGACAAGAGGAATACAACATTTGAAGCCCATGTCCAGGATTCGTCTGTGTGTGGTGGCTCTTGATGCACTGACTCCATTCTCAGTCCACTCCTTGTGAAAGTCCCCAACACTTTTGAATGTCCTTTTCCTGACTATCCTCTCCAGGCTGCGGTCATCCCTGCTGCTTGTGCACCTTTTTCTTCCACACTTTTCCCTTCCACATAACATTCTATTAATGTGCTTTGATACAGCACTTTGGGAACATCAAACTTCTTTTGCAATTACCTTTTGAGGCTTTCCCTCCTTATGGAGGGTGTCAATGATGGTTTTCTGCACAACTGTCAGGTCAGCAGTCTTTCCCATGATTGTGATTCCTACTGAACCAGACTGAGAGACCATTTAAAGGCTCAGGAACCCTTTGCAGGTGTTATGGCTTAATTAGCTGATTAGAGTGGGACACTTTGAGCCTAGAATATTGCACCTTTTCACAATATTCTAATTTTCTGAGATTGTGGATTTGGGGTTTTCATGAGCTGTAAGCCATAATCATCACAATTATGACAAATTACGGCTTGAACTATCTTGCTTTGCATGTAATGAGGCTATCTCATATATTAGTTTCACCTTTTAAGTTGCATTAGTGAAATAAATGAACTTTTGCACGATATTCTAATTTTTTGAGTTTCACCTGTATACGTATAAAGGTAAATTATGTAATCCCAGAAGAAACACCACTGCCAGCTCTTTGAGCGTGTGTGGTATTTGAATACTGGTGCCCAGCCCTCACAAGATATGCGTGTATGCCATAGTAATAGCTTTTACTAGAAGCATTTTTGCTAAAGTATATTGCAAAAATGATTCTATTACAAATCGAAATGCATCTATGCACATTTCAATTATGACCTTTCTATCCCTTTGATTTTAATGTATATTTTTTTACTATTTTGGCAGTAGTATTTTTTCTGTTACTGGGGAGATATCAGTGTTTTCTGTCCATGGCCGTTTTAAGAGGCAGGCGAACTGGGCATTTGCCTGGCGCACCAGCAGCACCACTGCCTTACATAACTGCATAGAACACTGTTTTCCCCTTTTCGCAGCTTTTATTTCTACAGGGGCCCATCTTATCTGTTTGTTACACCGCCGGCCTGCCTAGCCTTGGTGCCGAGTCAAATATACTGTAAATGTGGCTGGCAGAATCTCACTCTTCTCACTTCAGCCCTGCACAACTTGCGTGCTGAAAGGATTATAAAAGTCAGTTGCAATTTGCACTAACTTTTTTTTTTTTTTTAAACAAAATGTCGAACTTATTTTAAATATATATTTTCTTCTGCTTGATAACACAACAACCTATAGCCCACACAAATGGGCTGTCCGACATGCTGCTCAACAGACCTAGGGTGGCACACTCATGAAACCCCAAAATTTTCTTTCATGATTCAGATAGAGAATACAATTTTAAACAACTTTCCAATTTACTTCTCTTATTTAATTTGCTTCCTTCTCTTGTTATCCTTTGTTGAAAGGATTATCTAGGAATGCTCAGGAGCAGCAAAGAACCTAGGTTCTAGCTGCTGATTGGTGGCTGCATATATGTATATATATATATATATATATTGATTGTCATTGGCTCACCCATTTGTTCAGTTAGAAACCAGTAGTGCATTGCTGCTCCTTCAACAAATGATACTAATAGAATGAAACAAATTAGATAATAGAAGTAAATTAGAAAGTTATTTCAAATTGTATTCTCTATCTGAATCATGAAATAATTTTTTTTGGGTTTCATGTCCCTTTAAATATGGAAATCACTATATTCAGCTCCAGTAACGCATGCGCATTATATTCTTCTATCTCACGCATGTGCACCGCCCTCTATGAAGAAGTTTATCGGAAACTAGCGCATATTTAAATAGCATTTTGCTGTCACTGTCTTGTTTTGGGCAGAATCTATGCACTTTACCCAGCCACTGCAGTGTAGTGTGATCACATGCAAACCAGCCCATGTTTGGTTCAGAACCAGGGTTATGCTTGCTTATTGGTTTGCTAAATGTAGCCACCAATAAGCAAGCGCTATCCAGTGTACTGAACCTAAAATGGACTGGCTCCTAAGCTTCAACTTTTTAAATTCCTGCTTTTTAAATAAAGATAGCAAGAGAACAAAGAAAAAGTGATAATAGGAGTAAATTAGAAAGTTGCTTAAAATTGCATGCTCTATCTGAATCATGAAACAAAAAAATGTGGGTTTAGTGTCCCTTTAAACTTTATTCATTGATTTCTGAAGGTGCGGCTTTCAACTGGTGTGTGCATCGTTCACAGCACAACGGTAATGAAATTGAGGTAACCAATTATTTTAATAATAAAGTTACAATATGTATGATAAACAATAATATATATATTATCATTTTTATTCTCTCTAACTCACTCTCTCCATTAACTGTGAACACAATTACTGGTGAAATCGCTAAATAATTTTCAGAAATATGCACCAAAAGTGAGTTTTAAACCATTTAAAAACAAATAATAATGAAAGTAAGTATATGGAGTAAAATAGAAGATCAAGAACCTAACACAAAACTTGTAAATGTTTTTCATCCACCTTTTTAAAAAACAAAAAACATACGTATAAGCCATGTGCCTGCATTTGTTAAGCTGTAGACATGCGGCATATTTTTAAAAACAAATGCAAGGGCTTGACTTTTTTAACAAATGATATGGGTACAAGTATATATGCAAGTGTATGTGTGTGTGTGTATATATATATATATATATATATATATATATATATCACTACTTATTGGGGAGAAGAGAGCAATTATTAGCTTTTTTATAATTACTTAGGTGCAAACCCTGTAGAACAAATATTTAAACCTCCAAAACCAGAAAGAACAAATAGAGGGTACAAGTATTACCCTCACGAAAGCCAGGGATTTCAGCACTCAAAATATACAACAATGATTAAGTCAATGACACATTTGAATAATAATATGAAGATTTATTTAGCTGCGGTTACTGTTCCGGTGTAAAATATACAGCAGCTGGGTCCCCTTAACGAAACCAAACACATATCGAAATACAAATACATTTATTCTGTGCAAATAATTAGTACATCTTAAATATATAGCATGAATAAAAAAGCTTGCCAGCTTACTTAAAGTTAGCCCGATACACGCAGTGATAATATATACTATTATTTAATATGCTAACTTGCAACACCCCTACCAGAGGGTAGCCCTGTGACCCACAGGAATCTGCTACCATAGATAATATTGGGGATCCATGCAAGATAAAGCATAAAAAGTTTTAAGTATAGATGGCAACACCTCTCTCAGAGGATAACCCAATAAAAATTGGAAATCTGTTATCATGAGATAAAATTCACCTGAGGATCTATGCCAAATACTACATAACAATGAATATCAAAACATGATATAAGTGAAATATAAGCTTGCACTAAAGTATAATGAACAACACCCCAACCAGAGGGTAGCACCAATTTTTAAAAGGTATACGCTACCATAGAGACTTATAGGGTTCTATGTTCAATTTATAATGAGTGCAAAATAACAGCCATTTATATAAGAACACATGTTGTCATGACAAATAAATAAGCAGTTCATTCCAGGTAGATTGTTTTTGCAGTTTTTTAGCCGTATTGGTTAAACTCCATTACTAATCAAACTGCGCTATACAGTGTTCTTGACTATTTGTATCCTAAAGAAAAACTTGTATGAACTCGTAAGTCCGTTATACATTACAGAGGGTTGTTAATTTTTCTGTAGAAATCCTCCTCCTTTAAAGTCCTTAGGAACAATTTAGTCCGGAAAACGGATTGTAGCTTTCCTTCGTGGCTGTTAGAGTATGTTTGCAGCGTGCATCGAGCACTCCCAAGAAGCCGGTTCTCAGCTGTGAAGAATAATGACGTCACATGCCAACGGCCGTTTCACCCCCCACGTGACCAAGCGTCATAGGGGCTTCCTCAGGGCGTATATCTCAGAGCTCTATGTATGGTCCTTATAACCACCGCCCTTGTATCGGATTGGTGAAATATTACTGATGTGATCCTGGTAACTATCCATAGAAAAACTTGTTTAGTGACCAAACATTGTATCCATTCTTTACTTGTACCTTAATCGTTGCAACAATTGTATAGGTTAACATCATAATGCTAGCACATTTAACAACTTTTGTTTTTCAAACGATAAAGTAAATTTATTTAGCACAACATTATTAATTCATCATAGAGCCAGTCTGCACAAAAATGAGCACCAAGAGACCGAAAAAGGAGAGTAAAGACTTGTTTGCAATGATAATACAAACAACCTGAGACGATTATATATAGTATTAACAATATATTAATATCACAAAAAAGGGATGAAATCTAATTTTTCATTTAGTCCCCTTGGTGATAAGGTTTTTAACCTATAAATCCAGGCTACCTCTTTTCTAAGTAGCAAATTATCGATATTGCCACCTCTGCCATACAGGGAACATCTCTCAATCCCTATTACTTTCAAATCATCTGTAGAACAATTTTGGCATAATTTGAAATGTAAAGCTATATTACTATTTATGGGACCCTCTTTTGCATTAGAGATATCGTTACGATGTTCTGTTATTCTGTCCTTTAGTACCCTCTTAGTTTTGCCTGTATAAAAAAGAGGACATGGACAGTACAGGAGATATATTACATTATCAGATTTACAATTAATAAATTGTCTGATTTCATATGCTTTCTCACCTGTACTAAACTGTTTAGTTTTTACAACAAATTTACAAAAAACGCAATTGCCACATTGAAAGCAACCTTGTAGCTTCTGACGTTTTTCTAACCAATTTTGTGCTTTAGGGTTACGCAAAAAATCGCTCTTAACCAATTTATCTTTCAAATTGGGAGCCCTACGTGCAACCAGTGATGGAAAGTCACCTACCACATTTTTCACCTTCTCATCTTAAAGCAAAAATTGCCATTTATTATTTAATATTTTACGAACTTGATTCCAATGTCCATTATATTCAGTAACAAATCTTACTCTATTATCTGATTTTTTCTCTTTTTTATCGAACAGCAGGGAGTCCCTATTCGCTTTAAGGGCACGGTTCATAGCATACTTTACATTTCGTTTTGAGTATCCCCTCACTTTAAAACGATTAGACATTTCCTGAGCATGTAAATTGAATTTGGTCAATAGTAATATAGCTTTACATTTCAAATTATGCCATAATTGTTCTACAGATGATTTGAAAGTAATAGGGATTGAGAGATGCTCCCTGTATGGCAGAGGTGGCGATATCGATAATTTGCTACTTAGAAAAGAGGTAGCCTGGATTTATAGGTTAAAAACCTTATCACCGGGGGGCGGAGCCAACCACCGCACATAGCATATGCCACTTCACTGAGCTCCTGTACCTCAGACAGTATAAAACTATTTAAAACAACCTAATAAGTGATTTTTGCCTGTCAAGAGGCTCAGCTAAACTTTTCTAACTACTTGATCTGTGTGGACCGAAACTTTGGACTACCTTGTGCTGCCTACGGCTTCTGTGAGCTGCGCCGAACTTGAAGCACTTTAAGATCCTGCTAGCGCAGATACTATAGAACTCTGGGGCCATCTATCACAAGCGATCCGCCTGCTTACTACCTTGTTGGCCGCAGCTTCACACCGCATCTGGCTCCGGAGGGTCGGGGATCCGCACTTTACTGCTGGGAATAAGGTTACCTCCAGGACGCCATACCAGAAATCCCTCCCGGACCGTAACTACAGAAGTGGCAGTGAGTACAAAATAGAGGGACATTGGTTAAAGTCCATAACATCACACCTAAACTCCCACACACTTACAGAGGGAATTATTAAGGGACACCGTGATAACACCCTAAGACTGTGTCACTGTTTATTGCTCCCTGAGCTGTGGCGCGAAAACGCCATCTTTATTCCGCTCAATAAGATACACATTGTAGTGTAAAACGCCTGCAAATACAGACATTAAATTCTCTATACAACCCCCAGTTTTAGAGGTAAAAGAAGCTCCCCAGCGTGGACACCAGTTTATGCACACAGCTCAAAAGCTCACAAGTTGGAATTCAGCTGCCTTTTTTCTTTTACTTATTCTAATAATCAGCTCTACAGTACTGTGCAGCACTGCACCCACGTGGGACACATAGTGCACCATTAAGACTTTCTGACTCACAGAGGAAACATCCCATAACTAGTTGCACACAAAACTGGGCAACACTATTAGTGGGGAATATTCGCAGCACACAAGGCACACACCTAGCTATTTTCCCTGTTAGATGCTTCAAGGATTTGGCGTTAGGACGCCATTTTTCATCTCACATACCGGCTTAGCGCTGCAAATTAATCAACAGACCGTTACTAATACGGACAGCAAAACCCAATACAGATCTTAACTGTGAATGAGAAAACAACCTAGGGAGCACTGTGGACTCTTATATTTTCGTCAGCTATCATACAGCTACTTTTTTCTGCCTAGTTTGTAAGCCAGGCATCCAATTTAGTGCAGCTTTACTCACACGTGGAAGCAAGCTATATTAAAAGGCTCCTTAACAGCCCACCTCGCATTGCTATTACAGCATCTCATCAATCCCAACTAAGAAAGGAGCAATACATTAACAAGAGGGCAAATACTTATCACAGGCTTTCGTTAAGAGACAATATTAAAGACACTTTTGCATATTTTCTTTTATTGAACCTTGCTTGTTGTTGCTGCAAGTCAACTGCTGGCTCTAACACCATGTAATTTGCCCTTAAGGATTGCAGGCCCCTAGGTTTGACGCTGCAGCTCTCCCAGGTTAGACTGGGCGTTCTAAATAAAGTTCTCCTGTTACCTGCAATACACATAGCGCTGTAAGACAAAATACTGTATGACCAGCCTAACAGCACACTGTAGAAAAATATTCTTGCTGCTCATAGCTACAGAGGCACTTTTGTGATCCAGAAGGCCGCAGTCATTTCAACCACTAATATATCCTAACTCTATCACACAGCTGACCACAACCAGAGGTGCAGCAGAAACTATTTTTCCTTATACTCTCTCCTTTTTAGGGCTGCAAGTCTAATTAAAAGATGGAGTAAATCCTCCCAGGCCTCCAACGCCTGCCTATCACTCAGTGTAAATTACCTTCTACTAACACCCTAATTTGTTTCAGCAATTTGGGAAATAAATGTATCTATTCTCATCGGTTTCACTCCAATTTTGCTTGCTGGTCCCCTACAATGTCACAATCTGCGAGGAAAAAAAACAAGCAGACCTTCCCTTTAAAAAAGACAGTCATGGACCACTTTGGGCCCACATGTACACCTCCTCTGACTGAGGCAGAGGCGCCTGATTCACCAAGATCTGACATTTCTGAATTAACTTCAGCTGCTATACAGAACATCCAGCAATTTTCATCAGAAGAAGTTACTCCCTCATTCATTATGGAATCCTTGAAGCACCTATTAGATCAACATCATGCCTCATTCACGGCTTGCAGCATCCACAGCGGAGCTTAAGAAAGAAATATCTTCTACTAATGAGCGCATAGACTCCTTGGAGAGGAGACAAGAGGACCTTTCCACAGAGCAATCCAATCTTCTCAGCTTTGCCCAACGTCTATCTGACCATTTTGATGTCATTGAGGATAAAATTGCAGACTTAGAGGACAGATCTCGGCGCAATAACCTTAGGATCCGAGGTGTGCCCGAGTCTGTTTCCACAGCTGACCTACAACCATTTCTCCAGGATCTGTTCCACACCCTGGCACCTCCAACCATGAAGTCAGAAGATCAAGTAGACAGAGCACACAGGTGCCTCAAACCTAAGGGCTTATCAGATGACCAGCCTAGAGACGTTATAGAGCGCCTCCATTACTTTACTTACAAGGAGCGCATCCAAAGAGCACACTTTCTAAAGCCTGCACTGCCTGACAAGTTTAAAAATCTTCAAATCTTCCCTGACCTCTCTACACGGTCTCTACAAAAAAGGAAAACTTTCACAGAAATTACATACGCACTCAGAAAGAACAATGTCAGATACAGATGGGGCTACCCCATCAAGCTTTTGATCTTTAAGGACAATCAGATGTTTACAATTCTCCAGCCAACTAAAGGATATGAGCTTCTCCAGAGGTGGAATCTACTTCCTTCGAGTAAAGAGAAATCTAAGCCTCAACATAACCAGCTACGAGCCTCTGCTGAGGAATGGTCAGCAGCATCTTCTCCTCCACATCGACAGTCCTCCTAGCTTTCGCACAGACCCGCTGACCCAGAGTGGCCAACGGCAGACCCCCATGGCCTTACTCGTCACAGACAACCACTTGATAGGCGCGAATGGGGCACTCTACCCTCAAGACACAGATCAGGCTCACCATCTTGAAGGGCCATTCTGGTTGCTACTTGAGGACATCTTGGCCCTTACTGATAAATCTTTAACTGCTTGCTATTTGCTGCGAACTTTATCTATATGAGCCAGCTCGTTGACAGATAAGTACATGCAATGTTGTGCCTATTGACTATTTGTGTTGTCTCTTATTATGCTATCATTACCTATGTTTATTAGCACCTGTTAATTTTTGCCCCTATGGACCGTCTCCTGAAGAGCTGAGTGTGTATTATAGCTTTGACGATCTCTTCTAGTTTGTTATATTACCTGATTTACATACCAATACATACTTTGCCAACAATGCCCTTATAAAGTACCCTCAATAGTACTGTTTGCTACTTTTAAAATCTAGCTTAATTGCAAATATATAGTTGCTCTACATTTATCTACCTACCAATGCGGGTTCTAGCCTTGTTTGTCCCCTGGTTATTTTAGTCAAGATACATAGCACCCCTTACCTATAACTAATTACCCTTGCAGGTTCTGCGACAAGACATTTATGCACACAGAGTGACGCTTTCCAGCTCCCGCTTTGAGTTCCAATCTAGTTTACATCTGGGCTCACCAGCACACTATATAAAGGTCATAGCTCATAGATAGACTCGCACCCCCAAAACATGCTTTGATATCTGTTGCAGTGGATGGAAACGTCCGTTCACTGTTATTATAAGAGGGGTCCATCTTGACAGGATCTGGCCTTATAGTATTGCATTGTGCCCCTTTGACCAAGTAATTATTCTCTCTTAGTCCCTAGATTAAAATATTCCAATGGTACATTCACCCCAGGTAATGGTCTTCCTAGATAGACGCTCTCAGTCTTAGGTGCACATTTATCTATGTTAGATTCAAATGGAGTTTGTAATGTTTATCAATCAAATGTTAAGTTGTTGGTTGTTGAATTTTATGTTTATACTATTGCACTTCTAATTAATATCGCTACCATTAATGGTTTGTCTACCCATGTCCCCTCCTCCTATACTGTACCACACACCTCCAGCCAGAGGCTACTAACAGCACTCCCTATTTGCCTTTCCTCCCTACTTAATTCTTGATACACTGACACATCACTAACTCTATAGACATCTACACATGAGGCAGGCGTTATGGCCGTCTTGACCTATACTTCTCTCTCTCATTAAAAGTAACCCCTCCCTCTTATTGCCTTATCCTGTTACTCTCCTACTTCCACGCGGCAATTTCACTAACACAGTCCACCTTTCACACCTCCGACCCCTCTCACCTTCACCTTTAACACTCCTAGATCTTTTTACTTTTCTTAACAGAATCCGCGACATACAATCCACCCCCCCTACCTTTTCCCTATCCCTTCTATAACAGATTGTTATTCCCCTACCTTTCCAGTAACACCTTTTTCTATCCTTACAAAATACCCCCCTGAAGGGGGTTTATCTGAGCGGTCTTTCTCGTTTATACTGCAAACAATAGAATATAAGCATTACTACTGTAATTGAGTTTGCCTGTTTTTTGTTTTTTCTACTTTTTTTGTGTACCAGGTGACCCACACTACAGCTGTACAGTATCCCACTCCTTATTCACCCCCCCTCCCCAACCCCTCCCTCCTGTTCCTCCTCCTCTCCACTCCCCCCTCCTTCCTTTCTTCCCCCTCCCTCCCCTCTCCCCCCCCTTTTTTTTTTTCCTCTCTTCTCCTCCTTCCACGCCAACCAGAATTACAAGATGTCCTTCACATGTACCTCTCAAAATGTAAGGGGTCTTAATACCCCAAATAAAAGAAGCAGACTGTTAAACTATCTTTATCATACCAAGTCTAAAGTGGTCTTCTTACAAGAAACCCATTTGGGTTCAAGGAACGCCCATACCTTTACGCTGTAAACACTTTCCAATAGTTGAAACAGCCTCCTTTGACTCTAAGTCACGAGGCGTGGCAATCATGATTCACAAGTCAGTACTATATGAAAAAATCAGTTCCTTTACAGACCATCAGGGTAGGTACCTAATTTTGAATTGCAAATTGGATAAAATTCCATACACCTTAGCTTGTTACTATGCTCCCAACTCGGGTCAAACCAGAATGCTCAGGAAATTCCTAAGACTTTTAGCCTCCAAGAGGTCCCAAAACCTCCTTCTTGCAGGTGACTTCAACATGATTACAGATACCACATTAGATAGACGCTCTCCTAAAGCTAAACCATGTGACCCCCAAACCTTATGATCTGCTAGACAATTCAACAGCCTTCTTGCACAATATAATCTGTTCGACATCTGGCGGTCCCATCATCCTACGTCTAGAGATTACTCCTACTACTCCGCGGTGCACAATACATATACCAGAATCGACCATGTCTACTGCGAGCCCAGTCTTCTTGACCTTGATCAGCGGGTCTCTGTGCCAGGGTGCCCCTGGTCTAACCACTCCCCGGTTCAGTTCTCCTTAAAAGCTCCAACCTGTGTGTCCTTTAGGTCCTCCTGGAGACTGCCGGAGCACTTACTTTCTACTCCAGAGCAGATTCTGTTCCTCCAAAGAAACATTAACGAGTTTCTTCAGATAAATTATAATGGTTCTGTGAGTGATTTCTGCCTATGGAACACGCTCAAGGCTTATACCAGAGGATTGTTCTTTAAATTGAAAGCAGATCATAACAGGCAACTAGGGGGATCTCTGTCTCAATTACACTCAAACCTCCGCTCACTAACCGCCTCTCACATGATTTCCTTAGATCCACAGACCCTCTTACAAATAGAGGATACCAAACTGAAAATAGAGGCCATAGAACTTAAGCGCTATCAGACACAGGTTCTGTTCACAGTGCTCCCTAGGTTTCAGCAAACTTTTTACGCCAAAGGAAACAAAGCAGACCGACTTTTAGCCAATAAGCTTAGACAATGCACAGCGGAAGCTCGCATTCCTCATTTAGTAACACCAAAGGGCATTGTTCGTCTCCCAATGGATATTGGGAAAACTTTCGTGCACTATTACTCCTCTTTATATAACTTACAAAATTCCTCAGAAACCCCTGCCCCGTCTTCTCACCACATTCAGCATTTCTTGAAATCCTTGTCCCTACCAGTTCTATCTGAATCTCAAAAAATGATGCTGGATTCTCCAATTACCATTGTAGAAGTTGCTTTGACAATTAAATCTTTGAAGCCTAATAAATCACCAGGTCCAGAAGGGTATAGCGCCCTTTTCTATAAAACCTTTTCTGCACAGCTTTCCCCCCTGCTTACCAGAATCTGTTCGCTTGCTAGACAAACTGGCTCTCTCCCTCCAGAAATGCTTGAAGCAGTTATAGTGGCAATTCCAAAGCCAGGAAAGACCCCGGACAGGTGTGAACATTTCCGCCCTATCTCATTAATTAATACGGATGTCAAAATCCTGGCTAAGGTCATGGCTATTAGACTTAATAGGGTTCTTACGACACTTATCAACGAAGACCAGGTTGGTTTCACCCCGGGCAGGGAGGGACCAGACAACACTCGCAGGCTGCTCAATATCTTCTTCGAGACCAAACAGAGACTTATCCCCTACACAGCGCTGGCGCTTGACGCCGAAAAAGCCTTTGACAGGGTGAATTGGTCATACCTGTTTGAAGTCCTCGGTCACTTCATCTTCCCCTCCAGCTTTATCTCCTGTGTTAGGTCACTTTACTCGGCCCCCTCAGCCTCAGTTAAATGCCTAGGTTTTCGCTCTTTGACTTTTCGAATCACTAACGGGACCCGACAAGGGTACCCTCTATCTCCGCTTATATTTGCTTTGATTATGGAACCGCTTGCGGAGGCCATTAGGAGAAACCCAGAGATAGGAGGGGTTGAGATTGAGGGAACTATGCATAAAACTGCGCTGTTTGCAGATGACCTAACTATTTTTCTGAATGACCCTGTTCGGTCTCTCCTTGCCCTGTTTAGGTTACTAGACTATTTCGGCCAACTCAGCCATTATAAGCTGAACCTTAACAAAACTGACGCTTATGCTATTAATTTGGAGGACAGAGTACTTGAGTCTTTAAAAGCGACATATTCGTTCAACTGGTCCAAACAGAAAATTAAGCATTTAGGAGTCTATCTCTCCTCTAACATATCTACCATCATCGAATCCAATTGTTACCCATTGTTGCAACAGTTCCAGAAGAGCGCGAATACATGGAGTGTACCTTGTATCTCATGGTTAGGCCGGGTAGCGGCGTTTAAAATGGTGCTACTCCCTAAGTTGACCTACATTTTTCGTTCACTCCCTATTCCGATACCTAAATCCCTCATTGGTAAATTTCAGCAAGTCTGCAATACGTTTATTTGGAGAAATAAACACCCCAGAGTAGCTACTCGTATTATGCAGCAGCCAATTTGTAATGGAGGCGCTGACGCCCCCAATATTGCAATTTACCATGAGGCCTCACGTCTAGCACACATCCTCGCTTGGAATGTCACCTCCACCACTTGTGGATGGCAAACACTGGAACAAGCTACCTTACCTAAGTCTCTATCACTTCCAGATCTCATTTGGCTCCCCAAACATGTCAGATCTATGTATAACATACATAACACTATCATCATACACTCTTTACGTTTTTGGGATAGGTTACGCTCGTTGAAGCAAATTGCTCCACATCCCTCTCCCATACATTCCCTATTGGGGCTCCTTTTAGCCTTCAGGGACTCACATTCACAATTCTAGCACGAGTGCGGTATTACCTGCATAGCTGACTTGTTACCCAGAGGCAGATTTATAGCCACCTCCCATTTCATCTCGGCTTATAACCCATCTCCCCTCTTACAATTTGAATTCTGGAGGCTCCGTAGCCTCTTAAAATCCTGGGGATTTCTTGACTACCCCCTCTGAGAAGCTACTGAGTGGTAAAAAAGATGGTCGGGCAAAATCAAAATTCAACGGGCGCTCTCGATTTCTTATAGGGACCTGCTGAACTCCCCTACATTTCTAAAGTCAGCCTACATTATAGCCTGGGAAAGAGACTTAAAATTCCATACTGACCAAGCAGACTGGGCTAAAGCTGCCACACAAACCAAACAGGCGCTTCATTGCGTAACCCTCTTGGAGCTCTACATTAAAATTTGCACCCAATGGCACCTAACTCTGCTTAGACTATTCAAAATGTCCCACTCCAATTTCCCGCTGTGCTGGAGGGAGTGTGGGATGGTGGGATCGCCGGCCCACATATGGTGGGAATGCCTGACAATACAACCTTTCTGGACCACAATCCTAAACAAGTGCTTAGCTCTTGACCCTCTGATTGGCAAATCCCCACAAACTTTGCTATTCCATATAGACATTAAGTCACGCTCCATCTCCACCATTTTCCTGAGCATTTACCTACTTTCAGCTGCCAAGCTAGCAGTTGCTAGACTCTGGAAAAGAAAGGCAGCCCCGAGATGGGCAGATGTAGTCAAGATCATGTCCTACTTTGAGCAAATGGAATGCCCAATATTCACTGAGCAGAATAAGGTGGCCCTACATTTCCAGATTTGGGACTCCTGGAGGCAACTTACAAATCCTCCGAGAGGACCCTAAGACAGTACCCAACTTCCCACGAGTCCAGAATAATTAATGTCTGTCTCAAGCATAACTAATTATTAGTTAATCCCGGGTTACTATTCTGGAAGCCTCAAGGAATATGTGACCATCAGTCATCGCTCTACATAAAACATACTATTGGTATTGTTATTTGCTTTTCTTATCCACAGATATATGATACCCTGCAGTATTATTGAAAATGTTGAGGCCGTCTGTTGTTTATTATTTCCAATTTATATGCTCTCACATATTGTTTGCATCATTATGTTATCTACCGTGATTATTTGTATTGCCAATTTCATATTGAATGTTTGATCATCACCTTGTTATTCTCATGACTTTCAACCTCAATAAAATATTATTTTAAAAAAAAAAACCTTATCACCAAGGGGACTAAATGAAAAATTAGATTTCGCCCCTTTTTTGTGATATTAATATATTGTTAATACTATATATAGTCATCTCAGGTTGTTTGTATTATCATTGCAAACAAGTCTTTACTCTCCTTTTTCAGTCTCTTGGTGCTCATTTTTGTGCCCACTGGCTCTATGATGAATTAATAATGTTGTGCTAAATAAATTTACTTTATCGTTTGAAAAACAAAAGTGGTTAAATGTGCTAGCATTATGATGTTAACCTATACAATTGTTCCAACAATAAAGGTACAAGTAAAGAATGGATACAATGTTTGGTCAATAAACAAGTCTTTCTATGGATAGTTACCAGAATCACATCAGTAATATTTAACCAATCCGATACAAGGGCGGTGGTTATAAGGACCATAAATAGAGCTCTGAGATATACGCCCTGAGGAAGCCCCTATGACGCTTGGTCACGTGGGGGGTGAAACGGCCGTTGGTGTGTGACGTCATTATTCTTCACAGCTGAGAACCGGCTTCTTGGGAGTGCTCGATGCACGCTGCAAACATACTCTAACAGCCACGAAGGAAAGCTACAATCCGTTTTCCGGACTAAATTGTTCCTAAGGACTTTAAAGGAGGAGGATTTCTACAGAAAAATTAACAACCCTCTGTAATGTATAACGGACTTACGAGTTCATACAAGTTTTTCTTTAGGATACAAATAGTCAAGAACACTGTATACCGCAGTTTGATTAGTACTGGTGTTTAACCAATACGGCTAAAAAACTGCAAAAACAATCTACCTGGAATGAACTGCTTATTTATTTGTCATGACAACATGTGTTCTTATATAAATGGCTGTTATTATGCACTCATTATAAATTGAACATAGAACCCTATAAGTCTCTATGGTAGCGTATACCTTTTAAAAATTGGTGCTACCCTCTGGTTGGGGTGTTGTTCATTATAATTTAGTGCAAGCTTACATTTCACTTATATCATGTTTTGATATTCATTGTTATGTAGTATTTGGCATAGATCCTCAGGTGAATTTTATCTCATGATAACAGATTTCCAATTTTTATTGGGTTATCCTCTGAGAGAGGTGTTGCCATCTATACTTAAAACTTTTTATGCTTTATCTTGCATGGATCCCAAATATTATCTATGGTAGCAGATTCCTGTGGGTCACAGGGCTACCCTCTGGTAGGGGTGTTGCAAGTTAGCATATTAAATAATAGTATATATTATCACTGCGTGTATCGAGCTAACTTTAAGTAAGCTGGCCAGCTTTTTTATTCATGCTATATATTTAAGATGTACTAATTATTTGCACAGAATAAATGTATTTGCATTTCGATATGTGTGTGGTTTCGTTAAGGGGACCAAGCTGCTGTATATTTTACACCGGAGCAGTAACCGCAGCTAAATAAATCTTCATATTATTATTCAAATGTGTCATTGACTAAATCATTGTTGTATATTTTGAGTGCCGAAATCCTTGGCTTTCATGAGGGTAATACTTGTACCCTCTATTTGTTCTTTCTGGTTTTGGAGGTTTAAATATATATATATATATATATATATATATATATATATACACACAGTATATAACATAATTTATGTAAGAACTTACCTGATAAATTAATTTATTTCATAGTGGCAAGAGTCCATGAGCTAGTGACGTATAGGATATACATTCCTACCAGGAGGGGGCAAAGATTCCCAAACCCCAAAATGCCTATAAATACAGCTCCTACCTCACTCATACCTTAGTTTAACGTATAGCCAAGAAGTGAGGTGTATAAAAAGGAGTAAAAAGCATACAAAAAAAGAGTAACTGGAAAAAATAAAGTTCTTCACAAAAAAATCATAACCACCAAAAATAGGGTGGGTCTCATGGACTCTTGCCACTATGAAAGAAATTAATTTATCAGGTAAGTTCTTACATAAATTATGTTTGCTTTCATGTAGGTGGCAAGAGTCCCTGAGCTAGTGACGTATGGGATATAATACCCAGGATGAGGAAATCCACGAGTCACTAGAGAGGGAGAGATAAAATAACAGCTAAATCCGCTGAGAAATTAAATCCAAATTATAAATGTTTTCTTAAAAAAAAAATGTTTTTTTAAACTCAAATCAAAGGCACTAGAAACAAACTTAGATAAGTACATGAAGAACCTTTCTAACAAAGGCTGCTTCCGAAAAAGCAAACACAACAAAAAGGAAAAATTAAGAAAAAAGTATGCAAAGAAAAACCAAATTACTGCTTTGCAAATTTAATCAACTGAAGCTTCATTCTTGACAACCCAAGAAAGCCTTCAAATAAGCTTTATGAAACAAAAGTTTCAATCAAAATGCCAGAGAAATAGCAGAGGCTTTCTGACCTTTCCTGGAGCCAGAAGAAATAACATATAGACTAGAAGTCTTTCTGAAATCTTAAATAGCCTCAACATAATATTTCAAAGCTCTTACTACATCCAAAGAATGAGAAATCCTTACAAGAGTATTCTTAGAATTAGGACACAAAGAAGGAACAACAAATTCCTTATTGAATTTGTTAGAATTCACAACTTTAGGCAAAAATTTAAATGAAGTCCGCAAAACAGCTTCATTTTGAAGAAAAATCAGATAAAGAAACTCACAAAAGAGAGCAGAAAATTCAGAAACTCTTCTAGCAGAAGAGATAGCCAAAAGAAATAATTTCAACTTCAAAACTAAATTGAATCTCCAAGGAGGAGAAAGATAAAATAACAGGTTTGATACGAATCAAAACCTGAACAAAACAGAGAATATCAGGAAGTTTAGCAATCTTTCAATGAAATAAGACAGAAAGAGCAGACATTTATCCTTCAAAGTATTTTCTGATAAATACTTCTTCAAAAAATCCAGAAGAAACTGTAAAATTATAGGAATTCTGAAAGAATGCCAAGAATAATTATGAGTGGAACACCATGAAATATTGGTTTTCCAAACCCGATAAAAGATTTTCCTTGATACAGACTTAGGAGCCTGTACCATAGTGCTAATCACTGAGTCAGAAAAACCTCTATGACTAAGTACTAAGCATTCAATTTCCATGCCTTCAAATGTAGAGAAATGTAGAGATTTGAGATCTTGATGGAAAAAACAGCCATAGAGACAGATGGTCTGACTTTAAAGGAAGTGGCCAAGGCTGGCAACTGGACATCCAGACAAGATCTGCATATCAAAACCTGTGAGACCATGCTGGGGCTATCAGAAACACATAAGATTGAACCATTATGAACTTGAAGATTACATTTGAAAGAAGACCCAGAGGCGGAAAAATATACGTAGGTTGGTAAAAAAACAAGGAACTGCTAAGGCATCCACCATCTCTGCCTGAGGATCCCTGTACCTGGAAATGTATCTGGAAAGCTTCTTGTTTAGACAAGAGACCATCAGATCTATATCTGGAAGAGCCCACATCTGTACAAGATGAAATACGGTGATAGTCCAACCACCAAATCAGAGAGAATAGAGTGTTGGGATATTTGAAAATAATCCCTGCACCCTTGGTGCAACATGCAAAGCTATAGAGGCCTCAAACAAAAACAAGCAAAGAGGATCGCACCTGATGCTGCAGTCATGAGACCTAAAACTTCCATGCACATAGCCACTGAAGGGAATAATAGAGACTGAAGGTTTAGACAAACTAAAATTAACTTCATTTGTTTCTAGTATGTCAGAGAAAGAATCAGACACTAAATCTTATCTGGAAACCTAAAGAAGGTGATCCTTGTCTAAGGAATCAAGAAACTCTATTGTAAATTGATCTTCCAACCATGTCTTTGAGGTAACTAAACTAGTTTTTTCGAGTGAGATTCTGCTAAATGAAAAGATTTGAGCTAGTACCAAGATATCGTCCAAATAAGGAAATACCGCAATACCCTGCTCTCTGATTACAGATAGAAGTGCACCCAGAACCTTTGAAAAGAATCTCTGAGTTGTCGCTAGGCCAAATGGAAGCGCAACTAATTGGTAATGCTTATCTAGAAAAGAGAATCTCAGAAAACGATAGTGGTCTGAATGAATTGGAATGTGAAGATAAGCGTCCTGTAAGTCTATTGTCGACATGAAGTGATCTTGCTGAAAAAAAATTCAGAATAGTCCCTATAGTCACCATCTTGAAAGTTGGGACTTCTGAAAAATCTGAGCTTTCACAGGGTTTGTTGTAACATGGGAAAGAATCTTCCCATGGGAGGTTTTATTCTGAAACCTATTCAATACCCCTGAGAAAACAAAATTCTGAATCCACTGATTTTGAAAAGAAACTGTCCAAATGTGTTGAAATAAATTCAAACTGCCCCCCCCCCCCCCCCACCAGTTGAACTGGTTTAAGAGCCGCACCTTAATGTAGTCTTAGGGGCTGAATTAGGGGCAGAAAAAACTCCCCTTCCCCCAGTAATAGTGGAGATAATAAAATCCAATAGAAAGCCTAAAACAATTACTATCCTAAAATAAAAAGATAGTAATCTAAATTTAAACACATTCAGAGATTTATGCCATAAAACTTTTCTAGTAAAAATGGCTAAAAACAAAGATTTAATATAAATTAAAATGACATAAAATATAGCATCAAATATTAAATGATTAGCATGTTAAGGTAAAAGAACAATGCTTAGACAATTCAAGATCTGATGACTAAACTGTCCAACCAAAAAGTTGAAACAGCAGCAACATCAGCCATAGAAATGGCAGGTTTAAAAATATAGCCAATATGTAAATAAACTTCTTTAAGATAGGAAACAAACTTCCTATCTAAAGGATCCTTGAAAGAAGAAATATCTTCCATAGAATAGAAGTACGTTCGGAAGGAGTAGAAATAGCCCCACCTTAGGGACTGTTACCTAAAAACTCTAAATTAGCCATAGGTAAAGGATATAGCCTTTTAAACCTAGAAGAAAGGTAAAAAGAAGCACTAAGTTTAGATTCCTTACTAAACATATGGGCATTTACTTTGAGATGTTACCTCAGGCGTTTCCCTCTGACAGAGCTAAGGTGGGATTTCTCATCCCCGTTACTCTCTGACACAGCTCTTGCCTGGGCTAATCCCTTGTGGGAGACTAATAAACCAGTGATTTCAAATTACCCTGAATTTGTGGCCTCCTTTCGAAGGGTATTTGATGTTCCGGCTCGCTCCTCCTCTGCTGCTAAACGACTCATGTCCATTCAGCAAGGTACAAGATCTGTTGCTCAGTATGCTATTGAGTTCCATACGCTTGCCGCAGAGGTAGGTTGGAACAATGAAGCCCTTGTTGCCGCCTTCTTTCATGGGCTCTCTGATGCGATTAAAGACGATGTTGCTGCCAGAGATTTACCAGAGGATCTCGAGGCATTGGTGTCTTTTTTTATCTTAATTGACATCAGACTCAGAGAGAGGTCCTCTTTCAAGGAGCGCTTTTGGAAGCCTCCTGTTCCGTTGTCTCCTACGTGTTCGTTCCCACCCATGCCTCCCTTGCCTCCTGGTCTCGAGTCACCAGGTACTGCTGAGCCAATGCAGTTGGGATTCAAGCATCTCTCCACGGCGGAGAGGGCCTTTAGGAGGAGGGAGGGGCTCTGCCTCTATTGTGGGTTACAGGGCCACCTTTTGAAGTCTTGTCCTACACACCGGGGAAATGCTCATACCTAAGGTCCTGTCGGGGGCAGACCTTGGGTGGTTTATCCTCGTCCCCGGAACCGCTTAAGGAGAAACCTTTTGTCACGGTTGTCCTTTCCTGGGTGGACTCCTCCATAGTCACTCAGGCTCTTGTTGACTCCGGTGCTGCGGGCTTTTTCATTGACAGTGCTTTTGTATCAAAGCACTCCATTCCTGTTTTGCCCCGGTCCGTTCCGCTTGCTATTGAGGCCATTGATGGCAGGCCCCTTCAGCCCGCACTCGTTACTCACGAAACTGCTCCATTGTCCATGGCTGTTGGGGCTCTCCATTTTGAAACCCTCCAGTTCCAGGTTATAAACTCTCCACATTTTCCGGTTGTTCTGGGTTATCCCTGGCTCCAAAAGCACAATCCCAGTCTCGACTTGCGCAGGTCCGAAATTTCGTCGTGGTCCCTGCAATGTATTTCCACTTGTCTTCGGAAACCAGTTAAAGTCTTGTGCACTTTTTCGGTATCTCAATTGCCAGAGGAGTACTGAGAGCTCCTAGACGTGTTTGACAAGGTGCATGCTGGTATGTTGCCTCCTCACCGGTCTTACAATTGTGCCATAGACCTGCAACCCAGATTCATTCCTCCTCAGGGCCCGGTGTACCCTCTGTCTGTTGCAGAGAATTGTGCTATGGAGGAGTATGTTGCCGATGCTCGGTCGTGGGGAATCATCTGCAAATCCTGCTCTCCTGCAGGGGCTGGCTTCTTCTTTGTGAAGAAAAAGGGTGGCGAGTTAAGACCATGTATCGATTATAGGGGTTTTAATCGTCTTACCATTAAGAATGCTTACCCTATTCCGCTGATTACGGAAATCTTTGACCGCCTCAAGGGAGCTACGGTCTTTAGTAAACTTGACTTGAGAGGAGCGTACAATCTCGTTAGGATTAAGGAGGGTCACGAATGGAAAACAGCATTTAACACCAGGAGCGGGTATTATGAGTACAATGTAATGCCCTTTGGCCTATGTAATGCTCCTGCTGTTTTTCAGGAATTAATTAATGATGTCCTACGAGATATGTTGCAACAGTGTGTTGTGGTGTACTTAGACGACATCTTCATACACTCACCCACACTTGAGGCTCATCGTTCTAATGTTACACAGGTTCTTCAGAGACTACGTGAGAACGGACTGTTTTGTAAACTCAAGAAATGTGAGTTCCATCAGACTCAAGTAACCTTCCTAGGTTATGTTATCTCCATTGCAGGGTTCTCCATGGATCCTGACAAGTTATCTGCAGTTCTGCAGTGGCCTCGCCCAGTTGGTCTTCGGTCTATTCAACGTTTTTTGGGGTTTGCCAATTACTATAGAAAGTTTATTAAAAACTTTTCTTCCTTGGTCAAACCTATCACAGACATGACCCGTAAAGAGAATGATCCACTCCATTGGTCACCTACTGCCATTAAGGCCTTTGATAGTCTTAAGACTGCCTTTGCTGCCGCTCCAGTTCTGGCTTATCCTAACCCTGTCCTGCCTTTCGTTCTTGAGGTCGATGCATCTGAGACTGGAGTAGGTGCCCTCTTGTCTCAACGTCCTACGCCTGACGGTTCCTTGCATCCGTGTGGTTTCTTCTGTAAGAAATTGTCTCCAGCGGAGTGCAATTATGAAATTGGCGACAGGGAATTACTGGCCATAATTTTGGCACTCAAGGAATGGAGGCATCTTCTCGAGGGAACTAGCGTGCCAGTGCTCATTCTTACTGACCACAATAATTTAACTTATCTATCTGAAGCAAAACGTTTGTCGCCTGACAGGCCAGATGGGCGCTATATTTGTCTTGGTTTAATTATGTGGTCTCCTACTTGCCTGGTAGTAAGAATGTTAGGGCTGATGCCCTCTCTCGACAATTTTTCGCCTCTGTCCAAGGAGGATTCTGTACCTACTCCTGTTATACCTCCTGACCATATTTTGGCTACCATACGTACTAATTTGACTTCTCACTTGGGGGAGGAGATCCTGGCTGCACAAACCAATGCACCTCCTGAGAAACCTAGTGGTAAGTGTTTTGTTCCTGAGAATCTTCGAATTAAACTTTTGCACACTTACCATTATCCTAAAGCTGCAGGTCACCCAGGCAAGAACCAAATTATTTGGTCTGTCACTCAACAATTCTGGTGGCCAGGTCTTCGTTCTGATATTGCTGCATATGTTGCCTCCTGCTCAGTTTGTGCACAGAATAAGACTCCTCGACGTCTTCCTGTGGGTCTTCTTCAACCTATTGCTAATGGTGAGCGTCCTTGGACGCATCTTTCCATGGACTTCATTGTCGAGCTCCCTGTTTCCAATGGCAATACTGTTATCCTTATGGTGGTTGACCGTTTTTCTAAAATGTCACATTGCATTCCCTTGATGAAGCTGCCTACCGCTCAGGAGCTTGCTTCGATTTTTGCCCGGGAGGTCTTCCGTTTACATGGGTTACCCAAGGAGAGAGTGTCGGACCGGGGTAGCCAGTTTGTCTCCAGATTTTGGCGTTCCTTTTGTGCTCAAATGGGGATCCAACTTTCCTTCTCCTCGGCATATCACTCTCAATCCAATGGGGCTGCGGAACGGTCTAATCAAGCTCTGAAACAGTTCCTCCATTGCTATGTCTCATATCACCACAATAATTGGTCTTGACTGTTACCTTGGGCAGAGTTTGCTCATAATAGTACTATTAATACTTCCTCCAAGTTATCCCCGTTCATGGCGAATTATGGGTTTCATTAAAGGTGTATGAACTATGCGCTGTTAAGGGTATGCTAATCAGTCTAGTGAGGCTACCTCTAAGCTTCAGGTGAATTGGATATGTTTTGTTAAAGATAAGACTTTCTAGCGCTCAAAGCTAATACCCCATAAGGAAAGCGTCAAGACTCAATGAGTGGTTAATAATATCAAAATTTATTCAACTGTGAAGCAATATAAAATATATTAAATGAAATGACAGTAGTATAATGTGTCTAAAAAAAACCTTATTAGAAATCGGTTGGCCAACCTTATAAAATTTGTGTCATAAATAACAGAGATAAAATACCAGTCGTAAAATAACAGTCATAAAATAAATCCAGTTGATTGACTGCATAAAATACTGAGTTATAACTTCATTGTAATATCAAAGTTATTCAATGTCTGAAAAATTAATAAATCAATTGATTAAAATGTTACTGCAATTGTTAGGATAATCGTTGCAGTTTGTATAACCTACTGATAATACAGTGAGTTGTAACGACTTAGTCGCAAATATATGATACAATTGTTGCAATTTAAATAAATTTCCAAACGCTACATAAAGGGAAACAGTTCGCACTTTCTATAAAAAGAAATCTATAATCAACTCCTATAGAGAGAAATATACATGCATGCTAATATGATAATCTAAACACTTTCTTGCTTCAAGTGTATAGCAAAATATATATGCGCAATTTCATGAAAGGAAATGTAGGTGCGCACTGTGTGTGAAAAAGGGAATTACTGCAAAGTCACAGTATCGATGTATACTTGAAGTCCAAATCCAGCGTTTGGGATAAAGTTGTCAAAGTTCTTAAAGTGTTGCAAGTGCACTTTAGAATAGATTCCAACCTTTTTCCTTTTGTGTCTTCAGACGGTTTCAATTCCATCCTCTTAAGCCAGATCTCCGGTCCTGGAGCTTCCTACCAGCGGTGAGTCCCGGTCACGCCGCTTTCTCTGTGGCTAATTCAAAATCACGCGCCTTGTCCACAGGCTTCCTGTGATTGGTCCTTGGGAGACGTCTGCTAGGCTCTGCTCGCTGGGGGTAGAAATGTTTCTCAAAGCTCTATCTGTAGATCTGTATTGATGTGAAAGAACTGACTTTCCCATAAACCCATGAACAGATTTGCGTAGCTAGGGGCAAACTTAGTCCCCATAGCTGTACCGCAAATCTGTTCATAGAAGGAGCCATCGTACATGAAAAAATTATGTGTAAGGATAAATTCTATGCATTCCAACAGGAATTCTCTTTGTTCTTTTCCCATATCAGGATCATTTTTTAGGAATGCATCCACTGATTTTATACCATCTCTATGCCTAATGGAAGTATATAGTGATTGCACATCACATGTCACTAGTATATATTCACTACTCCATCTTATTTCTTCTATTAGTATTAATACATTTGTAGAGTCTCTCAAATATGAGTCAAGACTTTTCACATATTTTTGAAGAAATTTGTCAATGTATGCTGACATGTTAGATTTAAGGGAATCTATACCCGAGATTATTGGTCTCCCCGGTGGATTTTCAAGGGATTTATGTATTTTAGGAAGAAAGTATAATACGGGGGTAATAGGATGATCCGGGAGTAAAAAGTTGTATTCCTTCTCATTAACGATCCCTATGTTTTTAGCTTTTTCTAAAAGATGTTTTAAAAATACTTTGTATACCATTGTTGGATTACAGCGCAATTCCTCGTAGGGGTTTTTATCCTTTATTAATTTGAATGTCATATCTTTATACATGTCTTTATCTAAAATAACGATTCCCATGTCTGCGGGCTTTATAATTATTTAGTTTCTGCAGGCTTTATAATTATTTACAGGAGAGTGGATCATCATAACCAAAGATTTACTAACAATATCTCTTAATCCCCTGCGGGTGAATATAGTAATATCATCTATTACATCAATACAGATCTACCGATAGAGCTTTGAGAAAAATTTCTACCACCAGCGAGCAGAGCCTAACAGACGTCTCCCAAAGACCAATCACATGAAGCCTGTGGACAAGGCGCGTGATTTTGAATTAGCCGCGGAGAAAGCGGCGTGACCGGGACTCACCACTGGTAGGAAGCTCCAGGACCGGAGATCTGGTTTAAGAGGACGGAATTGAAACCGTCTGAAGACACAAAAGGAAAAAGGTTAGAATCTATTCTCAAGTGCACTTGCAACACTTTAAGAACTTTGACAACTTTATCCCAAACGCTGGATTTGGACTGCAAGTATACATCGTTTACATCGATACTGTGACTTTGCAGTAATTCCCTTTTTCACACACAGTGCGCACCTACATTTCCTTTCATGAAATTGCGCATATATATTTCGCTATACACTTGAAGCAAGAAAGTGTTTAGATTATCATATTAGCATGCATGTATATTTCTCTCTATAGGAGTTGATTATAGGTTTCTTTTAATAGAAAGTGCAAACTGTTTCCCTTTATGTAGCGTTTGGAAATTTATTTAAATTGCAACAATTGTATCATATATTTGCGACTAAGTCGTTACAACTCACTGTATTATCAGTAGGTTATACAAACTGCAACAATTATCCTAACAATTGCAGGAACATTTTAATCAATTGATGTATTCATTTTTCAGACATTGAATAACTTTCATATTACAATGAAGTTATAAATCAGTATTTTATGCAGTCAATCAACTGGATTTATTTTATGACTGTTATTTTATGACTGGTGTTTTATCTCTGTCATTAATTACACACATTTTATAAGGTTGGCCAACCGATTTCTAATAAGGTTTTTTTTAGACATAATATACTAATATACATTATACTATTGTCATTTCATTTAATATATTTTATACTGCTTTACAGTTGAATACATTTGGATATTAGTAACCACTCATTGAGTCTTGACGCTTTCCTTATGGGGTATTAGCTTTCAGCACTAGAAAGTCTTATCTTTTTTTTTATTATTATTTTTTATTTATTTATTTCAATAATGAACATATTTACAATTGCAAGCCAACAAGGTCAACAGAAACATAAAAAAACAAAAACAAAACACATAACCTTTTATAAACATCCTTTACATTTGCCGTTCTTGGATAACAAATACCAGGTTCCCCAGTTTTTAAATTAAACAAATAATCTCGAACGGTCTACGTCGTCTTAGAAGGGAAAAAAAAAAAAAAGGAAAAAAACATAGCTCTCCCCCCCCCCCCACCCCCCCCTACCAACAAGTTCGGAATTTCTAAACGGGAAAATCAGAAACTCTATTTCGTTCTCTGGGTAACTTTTAATGAAAGCTGACCATTTCTTAAAAAATAATTTGATCTCATCTTCATTACTTAAATTGGTGTCCCTTTGCTCTAACATGCATTGTTTTTTAAGGTAGTTTTTAACTTCTAAGATGGAAGGAGCCCTACGTTTTTTCCAATATTTTAAAATTAAGTATCTGGATGCAAGGATCAAAAGGGTTATTAATTGTTCCTGAGAGTGTTGCTCTTCATTCTTAATACAAAATATTACCTGCAAGAATGTGAGACCCGGAGGAGACACCCGCAACGTTTTTTTAAACCAATATTCTAGTTTGTGCCAGAATTGCCCGACTTTCGGGCAACTCCAAAACATATGTTTTAAATCGGCTGCTAGGAGTGAGCATTTTGGACACCTGTTGAAATTTAAATTATGTCGTTTAAAACCCTTCTCTGGGGTAAAATATGCTTTTTGCAATATTTTGACATGTGCCTCTCTCCTGTTTGCTGAGAGTGTGGCCTGGGATACTTTTCTGATAGATTTTTGAATAAATTTTAATTCTATCTCATTTGGGGTAATTAAACTATTCCAACCTGACGTTATCTGTTCTAGAATAAGAAGTCCTTTAATGTTATTTAGGGATTTATAACAAAAGTTAATTGATGTATAACCACTCTTTGTTAATATCAGCCATTTTTCCAATTCTCCCAAGTCCCAGCACCATCCTGATTTTCTGACCAGTTCTGAGATATAGTGTCTCAGTTGTAAGTATGCATAGAATTCGTTGTTTTCTAATTTAAATTCATTTTTTAATTCTTTAAATGTTTTTACACAATTTAGTTCTTTCTTGACAAGTTGCTGAACTCTCTTTAAGCCCTTAAATGACCACTTGTCAAAAATGTCCAAGACTAGGCCTGGGGGAAAGTTCGGGTTTCCCTTTATTGGGATAAATTGTGAGGCGCTACAGTTTACTTTTAGAAGGGTCCCTAGTTTCCACCAGGCTTTAATGGGATTCAAGATAGTTTTAAGTTTTTTAATTTCCGGTGGTAAGGTTTTGGGCTTGCAATGCACCAGGGCTATAGGGAGAAATGGATGACAGATATTTTCATCTAATAAATTGTTGGTCACGTATTTTTTAGTAAGGAACCAATCTGTCACTGTGCGTGCAAGGAAAGCAAGATTATATGATCTTATATCCGGCATTGCTAAACCACCATATTCTCTCCCAGCAGAGAGTTTGGACAATGAAATCCTGGATCTCTTCCCTTGCCAGATAAAGTTCCGAATTGCAGAGTTAAGAGACCTAGTATCTTTTTCAAACAATATTATGGGGGTGTTTTGTAACACATACAGAAGTTTGGGAAGAAGCACCATCTTGAATAGGGCTATTCTCCCTGAGAGAGAGATTGGTAGATTCAGCCAGGCTTTCAACTTTTCTCGGATTGTCAAACAGATTGGTGTAATGTTAATTTCATATAAATCAAGAGGATTAACTGGTATGTTAATTCCCAGATATTTGAATGAATCTGTTACCTCTTTGAAAGGGCAGCAACTTAAAGAATCATTCTTCTTTCTAAGCCAGAGAATCTCTGACTTAGATGGGTTTATTTTGTAACCAGTAAAAGACCCAAACCTAGCTATTATGTGTAAGAGTTCAGGTATGTTTCTCCTTGTGTTTGATATATACAGAAGTATATCATCCGCGTAGAGTGCAATTTTTACTTCGTGTTCGAATATTGTAATCCCTTGAAGGGACTGTCTGATTTTTATTGCTAGAGACTCTATGGCTATATTAAATATAAGAGGGGATAGAGGGCAACCCTGACGCATACCCCTATAAATTCCAATTTCCGACGATAGAAGATTATTGACTATTAATTTTGTGGACGGATTTTTATATAAATTTTCTATAAAGCTAGAAAATTTGCCTGTGATCCCAAATTTAGCAAGAGATGTAAATATGTGACTATAGAACACCGAGTCAAAGGCCTTCTCAGCGTCAATGGCAACTATTGCAAGGTCTGGGTCGCCCTCTATGCCCTCCGTGATATCTGCCTTTCGAGAAAAATATTCTGTAATTGTTAATACTTCTCTTATTTTGGAAGCAGAGTTGCGATGCTTGAGAAACCCTGCTTGATCATTATGTATGACTTGGATAAGTCCTGTTTGAATCCTACTAGCTAGAATTGAGGCTAGAATTTTATATTCGGAGTTGAGAAGGGCTATAGGGCGGTAAGACTCTTTTTGGGTTGGATCTTTCCCCCCTTTTAACAGTAAAGTTGAATACGAGGCGGTAAAACTGGGAGGTATAGTTTTGCCATTTATGAAATAATCATTAAACAAATTGCAGAGATGTGGAACTACCTCCGTGGCTAAGATTTTGTAAAACCTCATTAGGTAGCCCATCTGGACCTGATGCCTTATTAGGTAAAAGCTCCATAATTTTTTTGCTAACTTCCTTTCTAATAAGGTTTTTTTTAGACACATTATACTATTGTCATTTCATTTAATATATTTTATACTGCTTCACAGTTGAATACGTTTTGATATTATTAACCACTCATTGAGTCTTGAAGCTTTCCTTATGGGGTATTAGCTTTGAGCACTAGAAAGTCTTATCTTTTACAAAACATATCGAATTATGGGTTTCAACCATCCTTGTTGCCCGATTCATTCATGTCTCAGGGTATTCCGGCTTTGGAGGAGCATCTCCGGCAACTCCGTTCTACGTGGGTGCAGATTCAGGATTGCCTTCATCGTTCTATGCAGCGCCAAAAGTTCTAGGCCGATCGTAGGCGTCTGCCCGCACCTTCCTACCAGGTTGGTGAGAGAGTTTGGCTGTCCTCCCGCAACTTGAACCTTTGTGTGCCTTCCAATAAATTGGCTCCCCATTATGTTGGTCCTTTTTGAATACTCCGACGGGTTAATCCTGTGGCCTACGCTCTTGACCTTCCTCCTGCTATGTGCATCTCCAATGTTTTTCATGTCTCCACTGTGTTGCCTCTTCCCCGTCCTATCTTTGTTGACAACCATGAGTATGAGGTCAGCAGAATTATTGACTCTCGTATGTCCAGGGGCCGTGTACAGTATTTGGTTCACTGGAGGGGCTATGGTCTGGAGGAGCGCTCTTGGGTTCCCTCCTCTGATGTTCATGCTCCCGCCCTCCTCCGTGCCTTCCATGCCCGTTTCCCCAATAAACCTTTGTCCTCCTGTGGGGAGGGGTCGTTAAGGGGAGGGTACTGTCAGGGTTTTTTCCCTGTTGTTTGCCATGTGCTGATGGCAGCCATTTTAATCACCTCTCTTCCTGACTATGGTGCATTGTGGGGGATGCTGCTCATTTCCTACACTTCCTTTTATGGCCAGACTGGTGTGCATCATTCATGTGAGACAGGATGCAGTCTCAGAATTGTGATGTCATCACTTATTATTTAAAGGGCCTCTGTTCAGTATGATTTGCATTGTCTCAGACCTGTTTGTGAAAGTTCCTGTGTATTACCTGGCTGCCTGACGTCCTTCCTGGTTCCTGATCCCTGGCTTGTTCCTGACTCTGCTGTTTTCTTTGTTCCTGTTTCCGGCTTGTCTGACCATTCGCTTTGGCTCCTGACTCAGCTCGTCTGACTACTAGCTCTGGTTTTGACTCCTGGCTTGTTATTTGACTTGTGGACTTTTTATTATTTTTTGCTATTAATAAAGGTGTGATTATTTTTGCACTTCTCGTCTCAGTCTGATTCCTGGCACCCTGACAACATTACAAGATAGAAAAAAACGTGAAATAAGTGGTTTCTACACGTGACACTGACTTTGTGGTCTATTTGTTAAAATGTCCATGTGGGCGGGGCTATGTGGGGGAAACAATATGCTACCATTAGGGACAGAACCAGTGCCCATAAGTCCTCAATTAGATGTGAAGACAAAACTCTTCCTGTTTCATCACATTTTATTGAAATGGGACACACAGTCAGTCAACTAAGGTTTCAGATAATTCACCACATTCCAAAAAAAAGAGGTGGTAACAGGGAGTTAGAGCTTAAAAAGATAGAGTTTGGGTGGATTCAACATCTTAAAACTTTGCATCCTATAGGTCTAAACAAGGATTATGATCTTTATTTGTTTTTATACATTTTGTGTAAATAATTTTTTTCTTCTTTTTCTTTCTTATATGTTAAATTATTTTAATTGTATTATATAGATTCTATAATCTTGCTATGTTTCACTCTTGTAAGCATGTAACCTGTAAAGGAAATAATACATTACCTTATGAGCAATGTTTGATTTTGAACTGCAGATGGCAGTGTTGTACAATGTAAACTGAAAGCACAGTAGCTGAATTGGTTAATGATTAACAATTAAGGCTCCGGTGCTATTTTAAGGGACAGTTTACTCAAAAAGTGTCTCCCTTTTGTCAATGATTCAATGATCCACTTTACCTGCTGAAGTGTATTAAATTGTTTACAAGTATTTCCATTACCCTTATATTGGCATTTGAAATAGTTTATTTAGCCTGTGGTATCCCCACTCATCCTGAAAGTTTTTGGCCTTGAGGCCAAGCTGTGTTAACACAGCCAGTGGGTTATAGAAGAGATAAGGTAATAAAATGTTAATTTCCCATTGTTCTCTCCAAGTATTGGTGATTGGTTTATGGACAGATATAAGATAAAGAAGCAGGTATATGTACACAATGTGATAAATTAACAAGATCTGATATTTCCTACAAGCTCCACCCATTTGATTAGGTTGTGGCTTCAAAACACAAAATCAGCTAATTCATATACACAAATAAGCCTTAAAAAGCAAATCTCATACATTTTATACTCTGTAGCTGGTAAAAAAAAAAAAGTAATTGGAAACACATTAAGTGAAAAACAATTTTATAGTATACTGTCCCTTTAAGGCAGTGTATCATAGCATTCCATAGCATGACTAAGGTAACGTTGCTGCTCTTCCTTTATGTCACCTTAATAAAGATTACTTCAATTTAAAGACACAGTGCTGCCGCCATCTTTTGTTCTTTTGATATACTGTATGTGTGAGGAGCTGCAGGACCGTCAGGCATACGGGCACTTCATATACAAGCAAGAACTGCTTATTTGCAAACTAGTGCTGGACCTGTTGCCATTATATATATATATATGTGTGTGCATTTTAAAATGGGGGGGGGCACATTTTGGTATTTGCCCTGGGAGTCTGGTTCTCTAGAAGTGGCAACAAAAAATGCAGGCTCAGATGCAAGAAGTAAATGCAAACTCAATTTATTGAGATCAGAAGCAATCCATAAAAAAGAAGTGGCCCTGTTTCTGTCATTGATTGCAGCCTTGAATATAGCTGTAACTGCATCTTAGGAAGGCTTTCTTTGTTAAGATAATGTGTGACATATCCACACATCACTGTCTACAACTTTTATGCTATGCTTATTTGAAGGCTGAAAAAATCTCACAGCACTTAGGTTTGATCTCTTGAGTCAAGAGCAATATTAAGTTTATTTGGTTCAATGGGAGCCTGTGGAACGAAACCAAGCCTTGTCATTGAGATTTATAGCTAGGAAGTGAGAGAATTTGTATTTCTTTTCAGCAGCACAGGGCTTTAGATAAGGGGAATGAAAGCGAATAATCAACCCTCCAAATCTGTAATATATATAAAATTAAATTAAATTGACTTATGAGACATATAACAGTGTCCTCTAAGGTTTTAAAGGGAAGGTGTAAAATAAAATGCTCTATTTTGTAAGAGATTTAAAAAAAAAAATTCCTTTGTGTTACTAAGGGCTCAGTGATCTAAGGCGGCTTATCAGTAATCCAAAGTCCCTCAATTTTTAAAAAAAAGCATAAGAGCTGTAGTGATGTCACAAACCTAAAAATTTCGGTTCGCGAACCGCCATTGACTTCAATAGGCAGGCGAACTTTAAAACCAACAGGGACTCTTTATGGCCACAATAGTGATGGAAAAGTTGTTTCAAGGGAACTAACACCTGGACTGTGGCATGCCGGAGGGGGATCCATGGCAAAACTCCCATGGAAAATTACATAGTTGATGCAGAGTCTGGTTTTAATCCATAAAGGGCATAAATCACCTAACATTCCTAAATAGTTTGCAATAACGTGCTTTAAAACATCAGGTATGATGTTGTATCGATCAGGTAGTGTAAGGGTTACGCCCGCTTCACAGTGACAGACCAAACTCCCCATTTAAAGGGACAGTCTACACCAGAATTTTTATTGTTTTAAAAGATAGATAATCCCTTTATTACCCATTTCCCAGTTTTGCATAACTAACACATTTATAATAATATACTTTTAACCTCTGTGATTATCTTGTATCTAAGCCTCTGCAAACTGCCCCTTTTTTCAGTTCTTTTGACAGACTTGCAGTCTAGCCAATCAGTGCCTGCTCCCAGATAACTTCTCGTGCACGAGCACAGTGTTATCTATATGAAATATGTGAACTAACACCCTCTGATGTTTCACAGTCAAAAAAGTTTTTGTTTTTTTAAATTTACACTACTGTTACAACAGATATGAGTGGTGGCACTAGTTGGTAAGTGGGCCTGGCACACACGCTGGCAGGCAGGCAACTGCAATTAGATTACACTAGCAGACTGATGTTTCACGGTCAAAAAAGTTTTTTTTTTTTAAATTTACACTACTGTTACAACAGATATGAGTGGTGGCACTAGTTGGCAAGTGGGCCTGGCACACACGCTGGCAGGCAACTGCAATTAGATTACACTAGCAAGACTGATGTTTCACAGTCAAAAAAGTTTAGTTTTTTTTAAAATTTACACTACTGTTACAACAGATATGAGTGGTGGCACTTAGCAAGTGGGCCTGGCACACACGCTGGCAGGCAGGCAGGCAACTGCAATTAGATTACACGAGCAGACTGATGTTTCACAGTCAAAAAAGTTTTTTTTTTTAAATTTACACTACTGTTACAACAGATATGAGTGGTGGCACTGCAGGCAGGCAACTGCAATTAGATTACACCACCAGACTGATGTTTCACAGTCAAAATTACACAGGCAAAAAAAAGACTGATGTTCTAGCCCTAAAAAGGGCTTTTTGGGGTGCTGTCCTTACAGCAGAGATCAGATGAGTCCTTCAGGACTGTAGTGGACACTGAATACACTAGCCTAGCTATCAATTTCCCTATGAAATCAGCAGCAGCTACACTGTCCCTCCTCTCACTAACAATGCAGCTTCCGAATGAATCTAAAATTGCTGCTGTCTAGGAGCTGGGAGGGAGTGTCTGCTGCTGATTGGCTGAAATGTGTCTGCAGACATCGCATATGTTCGCCCGCCGCTGCGAACGCGAACAAGCTATGTTCGCCGGGAACTATTTGCCCGCGAACAATTCGCGACATCACTAAAGAGCTGTTAATTTCCCTATACAGTGTTGTGGATGTGAAAGAGAGACACACACATTGCAATATGACGCTCAAAAAAATATGTAATCCAAAAAACCCACATACAGCAAGCAAATAAGTGGGAAGCGTCACTTTCTGGATTTTCACAATAGTGTTTTTAATGTGACATTTCAGGGTAGTTAACCCCTTCTTCAGACAACAAAATACAGTGACAAAGTACAATTTATACTCACAAACGAGCTGCAAACACATGGTGACCCCTGCACATGTGAACGCCATAGAGGACAAGCACTTCAGGTTCAGCGTATCACATGAGACCTCACCCCCCCCCCAAGGTTGCCTTGGAAACATCATAAACAAACAAAGTAATGTGTTTCAATCGTGTACTATAAGTGATCACAGTGACACATGTATATATATGATATTAGCAATACATCTTAGGATCAATTTAAAAGCATATAATCTTTAGATTCCAACTAAGGAGGATAAAGGGAAAACAGCATTATTATTTTCCAAATAGTAGTCAAAACTTGTTACAGAAACCACAATCTAATGTGGTGTTTATACTGAACGCACACACTTTCAATGTATTGTACTTGGCTACATATAACTTGCTTGGTGTTTGTGTTTTTATTTTGGATTACATATTTACCAAGCTGGACACCCTGGTATATTGACTGCTTTAAAGCGAGAGTGCCCTTTCCCTAAGGAAATGTAGTGCACCCACCACATTTGGCGTACCCCCCCCCCCCCCTTCCCTGCAGTGCTCATCTATGGAGAAAATAAGGGATATTTCAGCACAACAGGATTCTAATACAACTGATACTACAGTAGATGATACTGAAGCCACACTTAATGGGACATTTACATATTCCGAAGATCATGCAGAACAAATACGTTTCGAACCCCTAGACTCAGGATTGGCAGGTGAGACTCCTACTAATCTATATACAAAATTGTTTAAATTACAAAAGAGAGAAATATTTTTGAAACTTCATGGGAGCTACTTGTCAGAGTACCATAGACGCAAATTGATACCTAGGGGGTTTCTTATTAGAAACATATCAACTATAGGTAGAAATAACAAAGATTGTTGTATTAAATGGTGTAACATCTGAAACAAACGCTCATCAGATTTAATATTGTTGGTGAATGAAGAGACTAATGCCTTACTGGCATAATCCAAACAAGAAATTGCTCATTTTGAGAGTACACACACTGACGCTTTGAGACAAGATACCACAGACAACTGGTTTGAACAATTGAAAACACAAGTTGCTGCCTATAAGACTGAATAAATATGATTTAAACAACAAAAATTTGATATAATTTTAAGTGACTATAAGGACAAGAGAGTATACAAGTGCGTATTGGGCCCTCAAGACAGAGCTCGCAGATCAAGACCCTATAGAGCTAAACCTAAACCACGGTCCTTACAGACAGTAGATAGGGGTGTGAGGTCTCATGTGATACGCTGAACCGGAAGTGTTTGTCCTCCATGGCGTTCACATGTGCAGGGGTCACCATGTGTTTGCAGCTCGTTTGTGAGCATAAATTGCACTTTGTCACTGTATTTTGTTGTCTGGAGAAGGGGTTAACTACCCCGAAACTTCACATTAAAAACACTGTTGTGAAAATCCAGAGAGTGACGCTTCCCACATATTTGCTTGCTGTTTGTGGGTTGTTAGGTGCACCTATATATATATATATATATATATATATATATATATATATATATATATATAAACTCTGTATGGGCCCTGCACACACTCTCCAATGTTCAAATTGCCCGGGGTGCATTCAAAATAACAATAATAACAGCATAAAGGAATGCACTCGCCGGGTCGTATAAATATGGTATTCTTTAATACATCAAGAAGTGACGTTTCGGGGTCGTTAGCCCCGTCCTCAGACCTTCTGAGGACGGGACTAACGACTCCGAAACGTCACTTCTTGATGTATTAAAGAATATCATATTTTATAAGACCCGGTGAGTGAGTTCCTTTATGCTGTTATATATATATATATATATAGTATATATATGTTTTTGCACATATGTATCTATATGTGTATATATGTATTTACAGACATATAAACACATAAATATATGTGCTGCATATATATCATTTGCAGTAAAGTAGATGAAAACATGTAAAAACATATTTATGCAAAATTCAAGTGTTATACTGTGTATTTACTGTAAATATTTAACATTCCAGTGTTCTGCACATAGCAGAATATGTATCTGTATATATCTATACCTATTTATAATTATATATAGATATATACAGATAGATATATATTGTACCAAAAAACATACAATACATATAGAAATATGAATGTATGAATAAATACAACATATTCTGCTATGTAAAGAACATTGGAATGTGAAATTATTCATATTTTCATGTCAGGTTAGCACATTTGAGAATATGTGATCAGGTTTGCACGTGAGTATGGTGGGGTTTTTCCACTTTTTTGCTCCAATGACTAGTATGAGGAATAACATAATTTATGTAAGAACTTACCTGATAAATTCCTTTCTTTCATATTAGCAAGAGTCCATGAGCTAGTGACGTATGGGATACACATTCCCACCAGGAGGGGCAAAGTCTCCCAAACCCCAAAATGCCCACAAATACACCCCTCACCACACCCACAACTCAGTTCAACGAATAGCCAAGAAGTGGGGTGATAAAAAAGTGCAAAAGCATATAAAATAAGGAATTGGAATAATTGTGCTTTATACAAAATCATAACCACCACAAAAAAAGGGCGGGCCTCATGGACTCTTGCTAATATGAAAGAAATGAATTTATCAGGTAAGTTCTTACATAAATTATGTTTTCTTTCATGTAATTAGCAAGATTCCATGAGCTAGTGACGTATGGGATAATGATTACCCAAGATGTGGATCTTTCCACACAAGAGTCACTAGAGAGGGAGGGATAAAATAAAGACAGCCAATTCCTGCTGAAAATAATCCACACCCAAAATAAAGTTTAATGAAAAACATAAGCAGAAGATTCAAACTGAAACCGCTGCCTGAAGTACTTTTCTACCAAAAACTGCTTCAGAAGAAGAAAATACATCAAAATGGTAGAATTTAGTAAAAGTATGCAAAGAGGACCAAGTTGCTGCTTTGCAAATCTGATCAACCGAAGCTTCATTCCTAAACGCCCAGGAAGTAGAAACTGACCTAGTAGAATGAGCTGTAATCCTCTGAGGCGGAGGTTTACCCGACTCAACATAGGCAAGATGAATTAAAGATTTCAACCAAGATGCCAGAGAAATGGCAGAAGCTTTCTGGCCTTTTCTAGAACCGGAAAAGATAACAAATAGACTAGAAGTCTTTCGGAAAGATTTAGTAGCTTCAACATAATATTTCAAAGCTCTAACAACATCCAAAGAATGCAACGATTTCTCCTTAGAATTCTTAGGATTAGGACATAATGAAGGAACCACAATTTCTCTACTAATGTTGTTGGAATTCACAACTTTAGGTAAAAATTCTAAAGAAGTTCGCAACACCGCCTTATCCTGATGAAAAATCAGAAAAGGAGACTCACAAGAAAGAGCAGATAATTCAGAAACTCTTCTGGCAGAAGAGATGGGCAAAAGGAACAAAACTTTCCAAGAAAGTAATTTAATGTCCAATGAATGCATAGGTTCAAACGGAGGAGCTTGAAGAGCCCCCAGAACCAAATTCAAACTCCAAGGAGGAGAAATTGACTTAATGACAGGTTTTATACGAACCAAAGCTTGTACAAAACAATGAATATCAGGAAGAATAGCAATCTTCCTGTGAAAAAGAACAGAAAGAGCAGAGATTTGTCCTTTCAAGGAACTTGCGGACAAACCCTTATCTAAACCATCCTGAAGAAACTGTAAAATTCTCGGTATTCTAAAAGAATGCCAAAAAAAATGATGAGAAAGACACCAAGAAATATAAGTCTTCCAGACTCTATAATATATCTCTCTAGATACAGATTTACGAGCCTGTAACATAGTATTAATCACAGAGTCAGAGAAACCTCTTTGACCAAGAATCAAGCGTTCAATCTCCATACCTTTAAATTTAAGGATTTCAGATCCTGATGGAAAAAAGGACCTTGAGACAGAAGGTCTGGTCTTAACGGAAGAGTCCACGGTTGGCAAGAGGCCATCCGGACAAGATCCGCATACCAAAACCTGTGAGGCCATGCCGGAGCTACCAGCAGAACAAACGAGCATTCCTTCAGAATCTTGGAGATTACTCTTGGAAGAAGAACTAGAGGCGGAAAGATATAGGCAGGATGATACTTCCAAGGAAGTGATAATGCATCCACTGCCTCCGCCTGAGGATCCCGGGATCTGGACAGATACCTGGGAAGTTTCTTGTTTAGATGAGACGCCATCAGATCTATTTCTGGAAGTTCCCACATTTGAAAAATCTGAAGAAATACCTCTGGGTGAAGAGACCATTCGCCCGGATGCAACGTTTGGCGACTGAGATAATCCGCTTCCCAATTGTCTATACTTGGGATATGAACCACAGAGACTAGACAGGAGCTGGATTCCGCCCAAACCAAAATTCGAGATACTTCTTTCATAGCCAGAGGACTGTGAGTCCCTCCTTGATGATTGATGTATGCCACAGTTGTGACATTGTCTGTCTGAAAACAAATGAACGATTCTCTCTTCAGAAGAGGCCAAAACTGAAGAGCTCTGAAAATTGCACGGAGTTCCAAAATATTGATCGGTAATCTCACCTCCTGAGATTCCCAAACTCCTTGTGCCGTCAGAGATCCCCACACAGCTCCCCAACCTGTGAGACTTGCATCTGTTGAAATTACAGTCCAGGTCGGAAGCACAAAAGAAGCCCCCTGAATTAAACGATGGTGATCTGTCCACCACGTTAGAGAGTGTCGAACAATCGGTTTTAAAGATATTAATTGAGATATCTTTGTGCAATCCTTGCACCATTGATTCAGCATACAGAGCTGAAGAGGTCGCATGTGAAAACGAGCAAAGGGGATCGCGTCCGATGCAGCAGTCATAAGACCTAGAATTTCCATGCATAAGGCTACCGAAGGGAATGATTGTGACTGAAGGTTTCGACAAGCTGCAATCAATTTTAGACGTCTCTTGTCTGTTAAAGACAGAGTCATGGACACTGAATCTAACTGGAAACCCAGAAAGGTTACGCTTGTCTGAGGAATCAAAGAACTTTTTGGTAAATTGATCCTCCAACCATGATCTTGAAGAAACAACACAAGTCGATTCGTATGAGATTCTGCTAAATGTAAAGACTGAGCAAGTACCAAGATCTCGTCCAAATAAGGAAATACCACAATACCCTGTTCTCTGATTACAGACAGAAGGGCACCGAGAACCTTTGTAAAAATTCTTGGAGCTGTAGCTAGGCCAAACGGCAGAGCCACAAACTGGTAATGCTTGTCCAGAAAAGAGAATCTCAGGAACTGATAATGATCTGGATGAATCGGAATATGCAGATATGCATCCTGTAAATCTATTGTGGACATATAATTCCCTTGCTGAACAAAAGGCAAGATAGTCCTTACAGTTACCATCTTGAACGTTGGTATCCTTACATAACGATTCAATATTTTTAGATCCAGAACTGGTCTGAAGGAATTCTCCTTCTTTGGTACAATGAAGAGATTTGAATAAAACCCCATCCCCTGTTCCGGAACTGGAACTGGCATAATTACTCCAGCCAACTCTAGATCTGAAACACAATTCAGAAATGCTTGAACTTTTACTGGATTTACTGGGACACGGGAAAGAAAAAATCTCTTTGCAGGAGGTCTCATCTTGAAACCAATTCTGTACCCTTCTGAAACAATGTTCTGAATCCAAAGATTGTGAACAGAATTGATCCAAATTTCTTTGAAAAAACGTAACCTGCCCCCTACCAGCTGAGCTGGAATGAGGGCCGCACCTTCATGTGGACTTAGAAGCAGGCTTTGCCTTTCTAGCAGGCTTGGATTTATTCCAGACTGGAGATGGTTTCCAAACTGAAACTGCTCCTGAGGATGAAGGATCAGGCTTTTGTTCTTTGTTGAAACGAAAGGAACGAAAACGATTATTAGCCCTGTTTTTACCTTTAGATTTTTTATCCTGTGGTAAAAAAGTTCCTTTCCCACCAGTAACAGTTGAGATAATAGAATCCAACTGAGAACCAAATAATTTGTTACCCTGGAAAGAAATGGAAAGTAGAGTTGATTTAGAAGCCATATCAGCATTCCAAGTCTTAAGCCATAAAGCTCTTCTAGCTAAAATAGCTAGAGACATAAACCTGACATCAACTCTGATAATATCAAAAATGGCATCACAAATAAAATTATTAGCATGCTGAAGAAGAATAATAATATCATGAGAATCATGATTTGTTACTTGTTGCGCTAAAGTTTCCAACCAAAAAGTTGAAGCTGCAGCAACATCAGCCAATGATATAGCAGGTCTAAGAAGATTACCTGAACACAGATAAGCTTTTCTTAGAAAGGATTCAATTTTCCTATCTAAAGGATCTTTAAACGAAGTACCATCTGACGTAGGAATAGTAGTACGTTTAGCAAGGGTAGAAATAGCCCCATCAACTTTAGGGATTTTGTCCCAAAATTCCAACCTGTCAGACGGTACAGGATATAATTGCTTAAAACGTTTAGAAGGAGTAAATTAATTACCCAATTTATCCCATTCTTTGGAAATTACTGCAGAAATAGCATTAGGAACAGGAAAAACTTCTGGAATAACCACAGGAGATTTAAATACCTTATCTAAACGTTTAGAATTAGTATCAAGAGGACCAGAATCCTCTATTTCTAAAGCAATTAGTACTTCTTTAAGTAAAGAACGAATAAATTCCATTTTAAATAAATATGAAGATTTATCAGCATCAATCTCTGAGACAGAATCCTCTGAACCAGAAGAATCATCAGAATCAGAATGATGATGTTCATTTAAAAATTCATCTGTAGGGAGAGAAGTTTTAAAAGATTTTTTACGTTTACTAGAAGGAGAAATAACAGACATAGCCTTCTTGATGGATTCAGAAACAAAATCTCTTATGTTATCAGGAACATTCTGCACCTTAGATGTTGAAGGAACTGCAACAGACAATGGTACTTTACTAAAGGAAATATTATCTGCATTAACAAGTTTGTCATGACAATTAATACAAACAAGCCGGAGGAATAGCTACCAAAAGTTTACAGCAGATACACTTAGCTTTGGTAGATCCAGCACTAGACAGCGATTTTCCTGTAGTATCTTCTGACTCAGATGCAACGTGAGACATCTTGCAATATGTAAGAGAAAAAACAACATATAAAGCAAAATTGATCAAATTCCTTAAATGACAGTTTCAGGAATGGGTAAAAATGCCAAAGAACAAGCTTCTAGCAACCAGAAGCAATGAAAAATGAGACTAAAATAATGTGGAGACAAAAGCGACGCCCATATTTTTTAGCGCCAAATCAGACGCCCACATTATTTGGCGCCTAAATGCTTTTGGCGCCAAAAATGACGCCACATCCGGAACGCCGACATTTTTGGCGCAAAATAACGTCAAAAAATGACGCAACTTCCGGCGACACGGATGACGCCGGAAACGGAAAAGAATTTTTGCGCCAAGAATGACGCAATGAAATGAAGCATTTTCAGCCCCCGCGAGCCTAACAGCCCACAGGGAAAAAAGAGTCAAATTTTTGAAGGTAAGAAAAAATGATTAATTCAAAAGCATTATCCCAAATATGAAACTGACTGTCTGAAAAATAAGGAAAGTTGAACATTCTGAGTCAAGGCAAATAAATGTTTGAATACATATATTTAGAACTTTATAAACAAAGTGCCCAACCATAGCTTAGAGTGTCACAGAAAATAAGATTTACTTACCCCAGGACACTCATCTACATGTTTGTAGAAAGCCAAACCAGTACTGAAACGAGAATCAGCAGAGGTAATGGTATATATAAGAGTATATCGTCGATCTGAAAAGGGAGGTAAGAGATGAATCTCTACGACCGATAACAGAGAACCTATGAAATAGACCCCGTAAAAGGAGATCACTGCATTCAAATAGGCAATACTCTCCTCACATCCCTCTGACATTCACTGCACGCTGAGAGGAAAACCGGGCTCCAACTTGCTGTGGAGCGCATATCAACGTAGAATCTAGCACAAACTTACTTCACCACCTCCATCGGAGGCAAAGTTTGTAAAACTGAGTTGTGGTTGTGGTGAGGGGTGTATTTGTGGGCATTTTGGGGTTTGGGAGACTTTGCCCCTCCTGGTGGGAATGTGTATCCCATACGTCACTAGCTCATGGACTCTTGCTAATTACATGAAAGAAAGGTTATTTCGCACGCGACATCCTAAGTTCGACTTTTTACACTCATCTGGTTAGCATGCAAGCAAAAACAGTTTACTTTCAGCTCATAATACGAGTGCAAATCGATGCATGCTAATAGCTTACTTCTAGCGCAGTTAACACTCGGGCGGGAGCAATAAATAGCACTCCACTTGTAATCTGGCTTTATGTTTTTTTAAAGGACATAAAATACCTTATAATTACAAGACGTGTGCAGTATTGCAATAAATTAACCTATCGGGTTACATTTCACAAGCGAGCCTGCAGCCAATAGTTAAAAAGACAATGGTCATCAGACTGCTGTTTCCAAACCTATATGACCATTCTGAGTTGGCGGATTAAAATCACCAGAAAAAAGGGGGCGGAGCCAACTGACAAGGAGAACAGACGTGTGTCCATAGAGCTCCCATACTATAATTAATTAAAGATGTGCATGAATATGATTCTCAGGTGATCTAAGCTTATAAACACTGTAGAACTCAAGGGTAATTATACCGGTGTACTGACTTGCCAACAAATCTTTAATCGGTGGCATATTACTTCATTTTAGCCGCATCAAGCTCTTGAGGCCTGGTATATCTGCCGGATCAGTTAGAATATAAACCCTGCCACAGATTAAGAAGACCCTCACCTTGATACTACTGAGATGGACCCGGAGACCGCACTGCACAAGTTTGAGGACCGCTGCTATGAGATCTTAGAGGATCACTTCTCAGAGATGAGAAATCTACTTATGCAGCTACGTGACCTGTTCTTTGTCCCACATAGGAGGCAAGATGGCGGCGATAAGCTCCGACCCTCTAATGCGGTCTGTCTCTGGTCCCTAAGTGATCCGGAACTAACAGCGCTCCCGACAACCACAGTTACTCTGACCGAAATATACAAGCAGCATTGCAATACAAGCTGCGAGAAGCTGCAGGTTAACCTTAGTGAGCTGAGACCTGAGTCTAACATCCTAGCAGCCACGCCGGTTGAGGATCCGGAACTAAGCACTAACATGGAAGACAGAGAGGAATCGACATCACATAAGCAGACTTGTGAAGTGGGGGTAGATCCATTACCCCCGAGATGGTCAGATGCCTACACTCATCAAACCTCATGTCGTAGAGGGGTTGTGTCGGCCCCTTCTTCATGGTCCAGGGTACTGTTTGTTTCAGTACAGCTATCAGAGGCTAGAACTGCATCGGTCACTGGTATTGGTTAAGGGACAGTTTCTCCAGGAGTCCATAGCAGCTTGGATCGCCTTAGGTGACCAGAGAAATAAAGATTCAAGTTGCCTTAAGACACTCCGTGCACACAACTTTGACATATACACTCTAGCGAAGTTCCTGTGAAGTCCTTGTCCACGTTACCATGTTTGCCGGGGTCAGAATGTGCCCTAGAAGTTATTCATAGGTTTTGCAAGATATTTACTGTAATAATATAGGATATAATCATTCCCCTAGTCAGTTTGGGTCTTTTATTCCGATTTGGACTGTTTATTTGTTTATCTGTTGGTCACTCGACACACTAGATCTCTGTTTCACAGTTTCTCTAACTTTAACGATATTGATATGCACACTACAAATGGTATCTTTTTCTTAGATCCTTAAACTTTAACTCCCCCTTAGAAATTCTGTACACCACTGTCTCAGCAGTTTCCAGATACACAGCAATAGCATTGGCTAAATAAAACACTATGGTTAACTATTATCTAGATTAGGCTCTTTCAGAGACTGATGTATTTTTAATATATATGGCCCTTTTGCTGCTGCCAACTTGTGCTGTGGGGTATACAATTGCATATATTTCTCATACACCAAAGTTCCCTAATATTCTGTAAAGATGCAACTATCCTATTTATACAGTGCTGTTTCATTAGTTTCTATATATTTCTATTGTCACTTGATGATCATAATTTATGTGTTTTATAACTATAGCCCATTCACTCTGCAAATAGGAACATATAGCTCTAGGTAGGGGATAATTTTTATAAACATCTGTTATTATTTTCATGTTAGCTTGGAATATATCATTTAGTCTATATTACATCCCCAACTTGCTTGAGTCTTTTTGAAAGTTAGTGGAGGGTGGATCTCTCAGTTTTACTATGTTTTAAATATTGAGCTGTGAAATGTTTGTTCTATAGTTGACAGATTTTACTGTTTACGATTTCCTTAAGTATTTTATACTGTTAAATATCTTCTCATATTCCAACTTCATCTACGGGGAGATGGGTTCCTATTTGGTTTTTGCGTAAGAGTATGCTTTTCTCATGATAGCTTGAACCTGTGACATCTTCAACTGACTAGGTTCAAATTAAGAAATAGCCTTCACGCCCTAGCTAAATTAGTGCCTAGTGGCATTCCCCTGACTAAATATTATTGGCGCACATATCGTATTCATTTTAACGCAGCGCGCTTTGTATTTAAGTACCCACCCACTCATTCATTTTAAATCCCTCCAGAGCAACTTCTTCTCCATACAAAGCACCCTACATGTTTGCTGTTGACTGTATGTGTAATCTTATATTATATTACATCTATGTCATTAAAGTTACATAGTCGCCCATATTCTCATGATAACCACCTCTTCAGTTAATGTAAACAAAGCTCTTCACCCCTATTTACAACGTAACTAAACCTCAGAGACCTAAACATGTCCATGAGTGTAACACTTTATCTAGCTCCGCCCCCCTTATCATCGCCCTCCCCCTTACCTTATTTTAAGCGGCTCTTGCCCGCTGTACCCCCCACCCACTTTCTTGCTAGCTAGCTAAGCTCACTATCTATACGCATTAAACTTAATATGAGGAAACTATATATTAACTATTTCTTCTTAGAAATCACAAGATAGGTTCCTACTAATCTGCTAATAAGTAAGCCTTTTCCATTATACTTGAAAATTTTTATTATACCTGAGCTTTAGCTACCATAACCTATTATATATTAAAAATGAGGTTACTAGTAATACAACTCAACACTGTGTAACACATTGTTCATAGTCTTCCTATGTAACTTTACTTATGAAGTACAATCTATTAACTTGGGTTCATCTTGCAGCATAGTTTGAAAACGGATTCCTCATGTTAATGTGTACCAATGTGCTGCCTGTGCTACATAAGTTGTTGATCCATATTGTTTGCTCTTAGAAGCTTATCTCTCCATTTTGTTCTATAACCTAACTGTCCAATGCAGTGTTGAGCTGCTGCTCATATGATTTTTTGTTTTTGTATATTGTTGAAACCTCAATAAAAAAATATATTAAAAAAAAAAAAAAAAAATCACCAGAAAAAAAACAACAAAGTGGGCACAGGGATGAATGGAGTTCCATTTATTCGAAAGCGTCAAATCATAAGGATAAAAGCAACAGCAGGAAAGAGCAGCTCGTCTTATGCATTTCGGCTGTCAGTAGGGATGGGTGAATGTTTCGCAACATTCGAAAAACGGCACAAATTTTAACACATTTGTTCGTTCGAATCGAATTTCGAATGTATACATAACATTCTAACATTCAATTTTCGAATGTTTGGTTTCAAATTTTATGATTACATTCGAAAATATTCTTTTAGAAAAATTTGAATTTAGATTGTAATAGTATTTCTAATGCTTTTTCTTTAAATGTAATATTCAAATTATGCAATATTCGAATTCGAAAAATTCGAATTTATATGTTTGTAATAGTATTTCTAATGCTTTCTTTAAATGTAATATTCAAATTTTGTAATATTCTATATGGAAACATTCAAAATGATATATTTGTATCTATTAGGTATCAATTTACTAGATTCCCTCCCTACCACATGAACTATTGAACTTCTGAATAGTATTTGTTAAATAGAATGTTAAATTCGAAATGTGGACATTCGATATAATTATAAACATTCGAATTCGAAAGTGACATTCGAAAACTGTAAATAACATTTGATTATAGAATTTTTAAGAATATTCGTTCTTATCAACATTCGGATTTATAATTCGAATTTCGGTAATAACATTCGTTCTACATTCGAAAATTTACACATTCGCCCATCCCTAGCTGTCAGATAGACTTACCCATAGACAGATGCTATAGAAAGTACCTGCCTAGAAATTTATACCCACATATAGAGCCTAATAGGATAATTGGCAAACACAAATTGACAAAATTTAAAGATACAGGCATTTAGTAACATGTACTTAGTTCTATAACAGAAAGAATTTAACAAGATGGAAAACACTCTAATAAATAAACAATAAAACGGAAATTACAGGTCATCAATATCATAATATTCATTTTATACCTAGTAGATATACCTATAATATAAAATTATTAAGATTAAAATCACCCCAAACTACTTCAACCAGGGTTACTGACAGCCACTGTGTTCAAACTTTTGGCCTGCGACAGCAGGGTGCAACGATCCTGTGCAGACAGATTAGCAAAACTTGACGGCCAGCATTTGATAAATTGCGCCCATTAGCGGAGGCGAAACATTTGCAGAAAACATAAACAACTTTCAATGGACAAAAACAAGAATGGCAGTAGAGAAAAGAAAGAGAAAAGGAGATTAGGGTGCACTATCTTCTACCGAAAAGTAATATAAAATGTTAAATTTATTAATTATAAAACTGGGGACTCAAGACTAAGTTTTAAAAGGTCTCAAATATTAATAGAAGTATACATATTATTACACTAGCCCTCAAGATCACAAGTGTCTTTTAAGTAGACATGTGCATGGCGAAAAAATTCGGTTCGGATCGATTCGGATTTTTTTTAATTTCGGTTCGGAGCGATTCGAATTCGGAAAAATTTGAATCGATTCGGATTTGTTTCGGATTCATTCGGATTAGAATAAATTCGGTTCGGTTTTGTTTCGGATTCATTCGGATTCGAATAAATTCGGCTGGATTCGATTCGGTTTGGTTCGGAAATTCGGAATTTCGGTAAGTGTTAGGTGGGATTAGACTACTATTATGTACTAAATTCGGCTGAATTCGGTTCGATTCGGTTCGGAAATTCGGAATTTCGGTAAGTATTAGGTGGGATTAGACTTATACTGTACAATACTAGTGTAATCCATGGCCATCCGAATTTACCGAATAAATCCGAAGTAATTCGGATTTATTCGTTAATTCGGCAGTATTTTAATTCAGAAATTCGGTTCGATTAGAATCGCAGAATTTGCAGAATTTTCCGAATTTCCGAATCGATCCGAAACTAATCGCACATATCTACTTTTAAGATGAAAATAGGAATTCAGATAAAAGACAGACTTACAGTATGTGGTTTTGAAAGCCGTCCAACAAATTTCTGAAAACAGCGTGTGTGGTAGTTTATTGAAAAATATTAGTTTCTATTAAAAATGAGACAATTACTTACATTTTCCTCCAAAACATCATTTAAAGGGACAGTGAAGTCTAGGAAATTTGAGATAGTTAAAGATATCTATTTATTTACAAGGAAGTTACTATTGAAGAAATATTTTAGTGGAAAGAATGATAATGCTCAAAAGGCTTTGGAAGATTCAGTGTCATTATTAGAGGACTCTGAGGGTGTTGTGACAACAAGTAGCAAGGAAAACTGGAGGGCTATACTGAGAAAGAAATATCACATACATCACCACAAGTTAGCACCTTCCTAAATTTGGTATTCAATGACATACTATCAATGCATTGCACTAAAAAAAACTAATTTAAAGAGGAGTGAAAGGGAAACACTAAAATAAATGACACAATGGTCGGATGTACGGATCAAACAAAGTGACAAAGGGGGCAATATCGTAATATGGCCGTCCGATCTGTACACCGATGAAGCCTCAAGACAATTATCTAATATCAAGAATTATAAAAAAAGTATAATGGTTTGTTTCAAGAGGGACATAACTTAGGAGCAATAGATGATACTGAAAATTATTTTTTTACTGTTCAGTTTCTAAAAACTGCCACTTTTTACTTATTGCCCAAAATTCATAAAAATAGTGAGTACCCCAGGAAGACTTATTATTTCCGGAAATGACTCATTAAAGGGACACTAAACCCAAAACTTTTCTTTCATCATTCAAGTAGAGAATACAATTCCAATTTGCATTCCAATTTACTTCTATAATCTAATTTGCTTCATTCTTTAGATATCCTTTGTTGAAAAAATAGCAATGCATATGAGTGAGCCAATCCCACAAGACATCTATGTGCAGCAACCAACCAGCAGCTAGACATTCTTTTCAGCAAAGTATTTCAAGAGAATGAAGAAAATTAGATAATAGAAGTAAATTAGAAAGTTGTTTAAAATGTCATGCTTTTTCTAAATCACGATAAAACATAAATTGGGTTTCATGTCCCTTTGACAAAAAAAGCTTGTAAATACATTGACGCTAGATTATCAAACTTAATATTAGAAATCCCTTCATACACCAGACATTCTGCACATATGATTACAAAACTGAAAGATCTATATATCCCTGACACAGCAATACTGGTGTTTTGTGATGATGAATCCTTATACAGCAGTATACAAACTGAATGGGGGATTAGAGCAGTGGAGTGTTTTTTTGCAGAAAGTGGATAGTATGTCTGATATTACTAAGGGATTCCTTATTGACCTCCTCATGTTTGTATTGACACAACTATTTTGTGTTTGACAATAGGTTTTACTTACAAACATGTGGGACAACAATGGGTACTTCCTGTGCTCCAACGTATGCCAATTTATATCTGGGATGGTGGGAGAGCTGTGTGGTTTCCAGGGATGAACACAGAAATGACATGGATAAAATTCTCCACTGGTCCAGATATATTGACGATATATTTATCGTCTGGAATGGCAGTAGTACTGTATGCTCTGATTCATGAAAGAAACATTTTGAGTTTCATGTCCCTTTAATGATATTGGGGCATATTTAATAATCACTATTTCTTAAATCTAAAAGTGGCAGCATCCATACCAATATATAACTGGGTGAACCCACATTACTATAACATTAATAATTACATGCATTTTTAATTATATCTAATGTAAACTATTTTTATAGTCAAGCTTAATGGGACAATAAGGCCAAATTTAATCTTTCATGAGTAAGATAGAGCATGCAATTTTAAACAACTTTTCAATTTACTTCTATTTTTATATATATTTTGTATTATTGGTATCCTTTCTTGAAGAGTATACCTAAGGTAGGCTCAGGAGAAGCACTGCATTACTGGTTGCCAGCTGGTGATTGGTGGATGCAAATATATGCCTTGTCATTGGCTCACCAGATGTGTTCAGCTAGTAGTGCATTGCTGCTCCTTTATCAAAAGATACCAAGAGAATTAAAGGGACAGTCTACACCCAGCATAATTCCTTTATTACCCTTCCGAGTTTTCCATAACCAACACAGTTATATTAATACCCTTTTTACCTCGTATCTATGTAAGCCTCTGCAAACTGCCCCCTTATTTCAGTTCTTTTGACAGACTTGCATTTTAGCCAATCAGTGCTGGCTCCTAGGTAACTCCACGTGCATGAGCACAATGTTATCTATATGACACACATGAACTAACACCCTCTAGTGGTGAAAATCTGTCAAAATGCATTCAGATAAGAGGCAGCCTTCTAGGTCAAAGAAATTAGCATATGAACCTCCTAGGTTTAGCTTTTAACTAAGAATACCAAGAGAACAAAGCAACATTGGTGATTAAAGTAAATTGGAAAGTTGTTTAAAATTACATGCCCTATCTGAATCATAAAAGTTTATTTTGGACTAGACTGTCCCTTTAAGTAAATCTGATAATAATAATCATTTTTTAATAGACTAATAATTTTCAATAAACTACCACACACAACGTTTTCATACAGAAATTTGTTGGACTGCTTTCAAAACCACACAAGTCTGTCTTTCATCTGAGTTCCTATTTTCATCTTGAAAGACACTTGTGATCTTGAGGGCTAGTATAATAATATGTATACTTGTATGAATATTTTAGACCTTTTAAAACATAGTTTTTGGTCCCCAGTTTAATATGGGTTATTTTGATGCTTACATACGTATTATATGCTTTTAACAAATAATGTTAAGGTTTGTGTACATATTTTTTCCTGTTCATATATTTAAGCTTTCATTTTTATGCAGTGTCCACATTTGTATTGTAAAACTCATAAAATAATTAATTTGATTGCAATTATTATTTTTAATTTCACCTACTTTGAATATTTTAAAGGGATAGGAAAGGCAATATTTAACTTGCATGATTCAGATAGAGCATGTGATTTTAAGACACTTTTAAATTCACTTCCATTTTCAAATGTGCTTTGTTCTCTTGGTATCCCTTGCTGAAAAATAATATGCACATATCCTACACTAGTGGGAGCTAGCTGCTGATTGGTGTCTGCACACATTTGTCTCTTGTGATTAGCTAACTAGATATGTTCATCTAGCTGCCAGTAGTGCAATGATGTTCCTTCAGCAAAGGATAACAAGATAATTAAGCAAATTTGATAGTAGAAGTACATTGGATTTTTTTGTTTAAAATGGTTGGTTCTATCCAAATCATTAAAGAAAATTTTGGGGTTTTCTTTCCCTTTAATTCTGTTTGATAATGGTACCAGTATCTCTTAAAGATATTTGCACAATTAGTTTTTTATCTTTAGTTTGGCTAAATATTTACAAACATATTTAAAGGGACAGTTCACCCAAAAAACTTCTCCCCTTTAAATTATTCCCAATGATCCTTTTAACCTGCTAGAGTATATTAAATTGGATACAAGTAGCTCCCTTACTCCTATTTCAACATTTGAAATAGCTGATTTAGCCTGTGGTACCACCACCTACACTGAACAAATTAATACTGGAGTATAGGGTATTGAATAGCCTAAGTATACACAGCCAGCAGAAGAGATTACACTCTCAGTAGGATGCTGGATAGTTAAGTAATAAAATGATAATTTTCCATTGTTCTCTCTATGTATTGAGCTTTGGTGTTCCAGCCAAATAAAAGATAAGGAAGCAAGTCTGTTTACTCAAACTTAGAACATAATGAGATCTGATATCACCTTTAAGTTCAACCCATTGTAATAGGCTGTGGTTTCAAAGCACAAAATCAGCTACTTCATATACACAAATAAGCATGAAAATGGAATTTCTCAAATACTTTATACTCTGCAGTTGGTATAACAAGTCATTTAAAATACATTAATGGAAAAACAATTGTACAGTGTACTGTCCCTTTAACCCCTTAAGGACCAGCGACGTACCCTGTATGTCACTGGCCTTTTTTTGGGACTTGATTGTTTTATAGCGCTGTCTTGCCACCAGCGTTGAAACTGCTCTATTCCACAAAGCCTGCTGGAGGGAGTATATTAATAGTGTGTTCTTGCTAGACTTGTGCTATTATGTCCTGAAAAAACCCTTAACGACCAGTGACATACAGAGTACATTGTGGTCATTAAGGGGTTAAGTATGCAACAGCACATTAATATAATCATATAACAAGTAGGTGCAAACTTTAGAAAAAACAGCCAATCACTACTAGCCAAGGAGTGTGCATGATGACTTAAGAAACTAACAAAACATTAGGAACCATTGAAAGGAATACCTACTTTATAATGATATTCTCTTACAGGTGCAGCAATAGACTGATCTTCCAAGACTGGGCATGATCTGTGCATTGGTGGAAGTTCTATACTGTGCAGATAAAAAATACATGTTAAAGCACTACATTTCTGTAAATAGCTTCTACTTTTACTACAGTCAATACTGATAAATTATATTCTTCATAATAAAAATGGTGTCATATTTAGTACTGGAGTTTTTCTAGGATTGAACCTTCCTGAAATAGGTAGAAAACCCCAGGAGGCCTCTACATATATACAATGCACGTAATTCCCCCATCAGTGAAGGCTACTCCTATATCTAGCCCATTTCCTACCAACCTTCACAATTAATTGGAGAATAGCTAGCCTGGGGTTTAGTTTAGGTAAAAAGTGCAATATGTTTGTCCTTGAACATGACATTGAGAAATAAATCAGATATAAGAAGTCACATCTAAATATATTTGCCAGATTTGGCCTTCATAAGATAATAAATGCAGTTACTACCAAGTGGCTACTTATGTAACAGTTCAGCTAGGACCTACTTATATCTAAGTCATGATAAAACAACAGCCCTAGTATTAAAAAGGTATTATTTTCAAAGATACAGACTAATACCTATGCCCATTATCCATAACTCTTTCAGAACCAATACAATTGTCCAAAGAAGTCTGGGTACCTGAATGAAGGACAAAAAGATAATTATAATCTCCAATTTCCTGTCAGGGTTAATTGTGGAAGTTGGATCTGGTAAACCACAATAAGGGTTGACAGCTGGGGGAGGAGTTGCAGTTAGGGTTAAAGGAATAGTCTAGTCTAAATTAAACTTTCATGATTCAGATAGAGCGTGTCATTTTAAGCAACTTTCTAATTTAATCCAATTATCAATTTGTTTTTGTTCTCTTGGTATCTTTATTTGAATGTAAGTTTAGGAGCCGGCCCATTTTTGGTTTAGCACCTGGGTAGCACTTGCTGATTAGTGGCTACATTTAGACACCAATCAGAAAGTGTTACTACCCAAGTGCTGAACCAAAAATGAGACACTTCATATGCTTACATTCTTGCTTTTCAAATAAAAAAACCAAGAGAATAAAGAAAATTTGATATGAGTAAATTAGAAAGTTCTAATCTGAATCATAAAAGTTTAATTTTGACTAGACTATCCCTTTAATGTGCTACATTACTTGTGTCTATGCAACACAGGTACCAATGTTATAGTAGCTGGGGTCAGAAACTCACAGACTAACGCCAGCGATCACACGCTGCTATTATGTAGTGACTCACATAAAGTACACTGTAATTAAATAATGTGAATTTCATCAGGTTCAAAAATCATGTGTTAGGTAAAATAAAGACAAGATTGAGAAAGACTGTGACAGGAACCTGCTTCATAGCAAATTTACAATCTAAGAGGTAGAGACTAAAGTTTGTGTAATTTATAACAAAGTGCATAGGATCTAGGCTTGTCAGGTTTACTTGTTCTGAATAAAAAAAAAATTGAATAAGCAATCACATACAAACACTGTAACATTATTGTAATGTAAAAAAAAGTCGTTATTATTTTTGTTACATTTAGCATTATTATAATAATTTGACATTGTTTACATACTAATTCCAAATGTTTCCAAGATACCTCATTTTCTTTCCTTACAGTTTAATCATTTAAATGTAAATACTATTATGACAGGTGCAAGGGCAACAAAAATAGTTTTGTCCGAAAGATTAGTTTCAGATTTTTTAAAACGTTCGGTTCGGCCAAATGTAGACATTCGGTTCAAATGAATATTGGATTTGGATTTGTTACCATTCCAAAGGGAACAGCTAATATAAACAATTAATATTAACCAAAATCTTATATTATAGGATTCGAACAATTAAAATTATGTTTGTGTGTATGTGTGTATATATACGTATATATATATATATATTTGTGTGTGTATGTATATGTTTGTGTGTATATATATATATATATATATATATATAATGTGTATGTGTGTATATATATATATATATATAAGCAAAATGAGTCAGTTGCACTCTCACAAACAATTTCTCCAAGGGCCAGGGTGCTAGAGTAGGTGATATGTAGTAGAATAGAAAACAGCACTCTCTGGACTTAAATTCAAACAGATAGTTTAATAAGTAACATTTCGGGGAATGCTCCCCTTCATCAGACCAACAACATACAAGTGAAGCAAACATTTAAACATACCTAGACCCCTCCCCCTTGTGAAAAACCACCAAAAATGGTTGTCATAGCAACCAGCCTTCCAGTGTATAGTAAATACAAAAAGTCAAACAACATATACAACACTGAACCCCAAACCTAAGTAATCCTTATAGCTGGGCAGTTATAAATAGTTGTACTAAACACATCCCTTTTCCAAGCCAATATTACTATATGGAACATAAGATCAACCATAGAGCATACCTGAGTAACAGGCTGTGTGGGCCTATTAAATGCAGCATAAACAATAAACAATAAATAATCATAGAGAATGGGCAGCACCACACAGAGTAATAGCGTAATTGAGAGATGTGTTACAAAGTAGTTCATCAAACCCCATATTTCATAAATGCCGCGTATAACAAATGCCATAATAATCCAAATGAACTGGATACACCATCCTAGTAACTATAACTCTCCATATGCACAAATACTAAGTAGCAATAGTGGAGATTGCCATACCTAATCGCAACAGTAGCAAAGCTGAGACATCGCGTGAGGCAGAGGAGTAAGCCTCTACAAAGTGTTACAGTCTGCACCGTATCCCTCATAATTAAAGAGGTGCGCATGCGTATCTCATCTGGGCGATCCACCCCTAAGGCACCTATTGGCTGTAGAGGACAAGCCCCTCTATGTGTATGAAATATGACTCTCGAGTACTGGCTTTAACTGTGAACCGGACCCAGCGAAGGTATTTAAATTTAGACACACTAAGGGAAAGATGTGAACAATATATGGAGAAAAGTATATTTAACCCCATAAGTTCATATGTACCTCTAATTACTGGGTGCCTAAGTCCTTATTATGTGTACACCCCAGGCAAATGATAAAGTGAGGGAAATTTACTTATCCTCAGAGTTCGCTTAAGGATTATGCGCAAGATATCCTGGTTCTGTTATATGTGATCCAGTGTAACGGTACATAGACTCTGAGCTAAAGAGAGAATTAATACAAATAGGTTAAACAGATATTGTGATAAAAATGCCGACTGGATCGCATAGTGCAATATCTAGCATGGGGGGTGAGGAAAAAATTGTACACGGAATGGTTAAGCCCTGGTAATCCATAGTCAATTGTCACTTGTGCCAACAAGGGGAGTACTACCCATATAGTCGGCAAGCAGGGATAGGGCAAAAATCAATGTAAAATAGGCATTAAAGGGGGTGACTACTATTAAAAATATCCAATCAGATAAACAACAATGGGAGTCATATCATATCGTGAGAGATCATAAAAAACAATGCCAGTCTATACCCATATTCAGACCTCTGGGGTGTATGGTATCCAATTTGAAGATCCACTCCGCTTCTTTTTGTAGAAGACGAGTGTCCCTATCACCACCCCTAGGCAGAGGGGGTACATGATCAATGAGCTTGAATCTAAGGTCAGAAACAGAGTGACCCATTTCCATGAAATGTCTGGCCACCGGTTGGTCACTCTTCCCTTTTTCAATAGCAGTTCAAATCGCACTCCTATGGTTGGCCATTCTCTTTTTGATGTCGTCCGAGGTTTTACCGATATAAAAAAGGCCACAGCTGCAATTCAACATATACACCACAAATTTCGTGGTGCATGTTAGATAGTGCTTAATCTTGTAGGTTGTATTGTTGTGTGGGTGTCTGAACTGTTTGCATTGCAACATAGAATTGCATGTTACACAACTAGGACATTTGTAAGATCCCCTCTTGGTAATTGGTGTTACTTTATTATAGCTGTCAGTGGGGTCTGTTTTCATCAGAATGTCCTTTAGGTTCCTTCCCCTTTTGTATCCAATCCTAGGTGGTCCATAGTGCCGATAGGGTAATGATGGGTCAGTCTGGATGATCTCCCATTTTTCTTTTAAAGTTGCCCCCAGTGTCCTTGTGCTGGGAGTGTATGACGTGATAAAGTTCATTCTCTTCTGGTTGTCTTGTTTAATAATCTCCATATTCACCTGTGACCTTGCTTCCTTTACAATGTTATTTTTGTATCCCCTGCTGTAAAATCTTGACTCCATTTCATTTAATTGTACCTCCTTCCTTTCAGCTGTAGTATTATTGCGGCAGACTCTCAGCATTTGTGCCCTGGGTATTGCTTTTATGAGCGATCTTGGATGATAGCTGGAGGCGTGTAACAGTGTATTCCTGTCAGTGGTCTTTTTAAAAAGAGTAGTTCCAAGTCTATTGTCAACCTTAAAGATCCTTAGATCCAGGAAGTCCACTTCATTATAACTGGAAACCTCTTTAAGTTGGACTGGACCCCCTATTTCATTCAGGGAAGTGACCCATTCACCAAAGGATTCAATCGTTCCTCTCCAAATTACCATGATATCGTCAATGTACCGCTTGTAAAAAAGTATCTGTGTGTTGTCATATACCTTGAATATGCTTTCCTCAACATACTCCATATATAGATTTGCAAACGCGGGGGCCATGTTCGAACCCATGGCTGTCCCCATGAGTTGCAGGTAGAATCTTCTCTCAAACCTAAAATAGTTCAATTTGAGACAAAGGGATAGAATCTCAACAATAAAACTGGTTGGTGGTCCCACATATGGGCACTTATCAAGGCAGTTGGTGATAATCTCCATCCCTTTCTCATGAGGTATAATGGTATACAGACTTGTGACGTCGAGGCTGGCAAGCACGTCACCTGGTTGTATGTCAGTCAGTGTAGAGAGGTCCGTGATAAGGGCAGAGGAGTCCCGTAAGTAGGACCGCATGTTCACCACTAGGGGTTGTAGCAATGATCCCCGTGCTGAAACAATGGGGCGCCCAGGTGGTTGTATTAACTGTTAGTGTATTTTTGGTAACGTATATAGTATTGGTCTCACTGGGTGGTCTGTAGTCAACCAATCTTTTGTGGTTGAATCTATCCAATTTAAACGTGCTGCATGTTCAATAACAGAATCAATTTGTGTCTTATATTTAATGGTCGGATCATGCATATAGTTAGAAGTGTCCGATAACTGTCTGTCAATTTCTGCTTTGTAATCCTGGTAGTCCTGCAGGACAACTGCACCACCCTTGTCCGCTGGGCTTATGACTATAGTAGAGTCATTCCTGAGGGTTTGTACCGCCTCCCAATCGTTTGCTGTCATGTTGTTTCTGCTGGTCCCATGTTCCCTCTGTCTTAATCTTTGTTGTACAATGCGAGTATAAGTTTTGATGCTTGCATTGGTTGTTGGGGGTTCAAACTTACTGGGTTTCTTAAAAGGGTGTCTGCTATCTTCCAACTCTTTGCCCTGGAAAAAATCTCCCAATTTCAATTGTCTTTGGAAGCGCATAGTATCAATATATGCAGTGAAATCATCAGGTTTAGTTGTGGGTACAAAAGAGAGGCCCTTCATGAGTACTCTCCTCTCATCGTCATTTAGAATATGTTGGCTAAGATTGACAGTCACATCCTCCTCCTTCTGCATGGTAACGGGGGTCTTCTTCCAAAAGCCGCCCCTGCGTGTATGTGGTCTTCGCCCCTTCCTCTGGAGCGGGTAGTAATGCCTAAAAAAGGCTGTGCATTGTGTTGATTCTCTGTCTCCTGTGGACGATCACTTGAGTATTCAGTGTCTGAGCCAGAGCTAGAGTCCACAGTATTCAGTTGTCGGTGTGCATACGTTCTGAACCTCCTTTGTCTTCTTGGTTGGTATTGTGCTCTTTCAACAGGTCCGAGTGTCCACCGATACACTTTCTTATCCTTATAGTCCTCCATAACATAACCCAGCTTTTTATTTTTAAAGGCAATTAGGGCATTGTTATATTCACGTAGTTGGGTATTGATCTTTTCCATCCAATTTTCTGACTTATCTTGTGTTAGGATATGGCTTTTAACTTCCTCCAGAGTACTGATATCTTCTTTTGTCTTCTGCATCTGGCTCCTAACTTCCTCCACCACTAGCAGAATTAAATCCAAGGAGCATTTGTTCAATATAGCCACCCATTTCCTGCAGAAATCAGAGTTTTGTCTGCCTATAGTGGGTACATTATTCATCCTAAAGCCCCTTGGTATCAGTCTTTTTCTGTGGTATTCTGACAGGTAGATGCCATGTAATTTAAGATCTACCTCCTTCTTCTTTAATTTGATCAGTTGGTTATATACGGTCATGGCATTTTCAGCTGGATCCTCAGGTAGAATGGTGTCAAACAAAATCCTTGCTGCATCCAAGTCACTCATGGATAGTGTTTCTGCACCTTCAACATCTGCTGGGATGGTCGCTGTGGCCTGTGTGGGTTCAATGTGTTCCATTGTTGCTTTAGTAGTGAAAAAACACGTCACCAGTGAAACATCCACACCATGGTGATGATATGAGATAAGAACACAAGTCCGGTAATACAACAGAGTGAAGGATCCGAAGTACAATTCCCTGGTGGGTGCATCAGAATGGTGAATAATAAGCAAAATGAGTCAGTTGCACTCTCACAAACAATTTCTCCAAGGGCCAGGGTGCTAGAGTAGGTGATATGTAGTAGAATAGAAAACAGCACTCTCTGGACTTAAATTCAAACAGATAGTTTAATAGGTAACATTTCGGGGAATGCTCCCCTTCATCAGACCAACAACATACAAGTGAAGCAAACATTTAAACATACCTAGACCCCTCCCCCTTGTGAAAAACCACCAAAAATGGTTGTCATAGCAACCAGCCTTCCAGTGTATAGTAAATACAAAAAGTCAAACAACATATACAACACTGAACCCCAAACCTAAGTAATCCTTATAGGTGGGCAGTTATAAATAGTTGTACTAAACACATCCCTTTTCCAAGCCAATATTACTATATGGAACATAAGATCAACCATAGAGCATACCTGAGTAACAGGCTGCATATATTGATACTATGCGCTTCCAAAGACAATTGAAATTGGGAGATTTTTTCCAGGGCAAAGAGTTGGAAGATAGCAGACACCCTTTTAAGAAACCCAGTAAGTTTGAACCCCCAACAACCAATGCAAGCATCAAAACTTATACTCGCATTGTACAACAAAGATTAAGACAGGGGGAACATGGGCCCAGCAGAAACAACATGACAGCAAACGATTGGGAGGCGGTACAAACCCTCAGGAATGACTCTACTATAGTCATACGCCCAGCGGACAAGGGTGGTGTAGTTGTCCTGCAGGACTACCAGGATTACAAAGCAGAAATTGACAGACAGTTATCGGACACTTCTACCTATATGCCTTTACCCAGTGATCCGACCATTAAATATAAGACACAAATTGATTCTGTTATTGAACATGCAGCACGTTTAAATTGGATAGATTCAACCACAAAAGATTGGTTGACTACAGACCACCCAGTGAGACCAATACTATATACGTTACCAAAAATACACAAACAGTTAATACAACCACCTGGGCGCCCCATTGTTTCAGCACGGGGATCATTGCTGCAACCCCTGGCAAAGTTTGTTGACTCTCTACTACAACCCCTAGTGGTGAACATGCGGTCCTACTTACGGGACTCCTCTGCCCTTATCACGGACCTCTCTACACTGACTGACATACAACCAGGTGACGTGCTTGCCAGCCTCGACGTCACAAGTCTGTATACCATTATACCTCATGAGAAAGGGATGGAGATTATCACCAACTGCCTTGATAAGTGCCCATATGTGGGACCACCAACCAGTTTTACTGTTGAGATTCTATCACTTTGTCTCAAATTGAACTATTTTAGGTTTGAGAGAAGATTCTACCTGCAACTCATGGGGACAGCCATGGGTTCGAACATGGCCCCCGTGTTTGCAAATCTATATATGGAGTATGTTGAGGAAAGCATATTCAAGGTATATGACAACACACAGATACTTTTTTACAAGCGGTACATTGACGATATCGTGGTAATTTGGAGAGGAACGATTGAATCCTTTGGTGAATGGGTCACTTCCCTGAATGAAATAGGGGGTCCAGTCCAACTTAAAGAGGTTTCCAGTTATAATGAAGTGGACTTCCTGGATCTAAGGATCTTTAAGGTTGACAATAGACTTGGAACTACTCTTTTTAAAAAGACCACTGACAGGAATACACTGTTACACGCCTCCAGCTATCATCCAAGATCGCTAATAAAAGCAATACCCAGGGCACAAATGCTGAGAGTCTGCCGCAATAATACTACAGCTGAAAGGAAGGAGGTACAATTAAATGAAATGGAGTCAAGATTTTACAGCAGGGGATACAAAAATAACATTGTAAAGGAAGCAAGGTCACAGGTGAATATGGAGATTATTAAACAAGACAACCAGAAGAGAATGAACTTTATCACGTCATACACTCCCAGCACAAGGACACTGGGGGCAACTTTAAAAGAAAAATGGGAGATCATCCAGACTGACCCATCATTACCCTATCGGCACTATGGACCACCTAGGATTGGATACAAAATGGGAAGGAACCTAAAGGACATTCTGATGAAAACAGACCCCACTGACAGCTATAATAAAGTAACACCAATTACCAAGAGGGGATCTTACAAATGTCCTAGTTGTGTAACATGCAATTCTATGTTGCAATGCAAACAGTTCAGACACCCACACAACAATACAACCTACAAGATTAAGCACTATCTAACATGCACCACGAAATTTGTGGTGTATATGTTGAATTGCAGCTGTGGCCTTTTTTATATCGGTAAAACCTCGGACGACATCAAAAAGAGAATGGCCAACCATAGGAGTGCGATTCGAACTGCTATTGAAAAAGGGAAGAGTGACCAACCGGTGGCCAGACATTTCATGGAAATGGGTCACTCTGTTTCTGACCTTAGATTCAAGCTCATTGATCATGTACCCCCTCTGCCTAGGGGTGGTGATAGGGACATTTGTCTTCTACAAAAAGAAGCGGAGTGGATCTTCAAATTGGATACCATACACCCCAGAGGTCTGAATATGGGTATAGACTGGCATTGTTTTTTATGATCTCTCACGATATGATATGACTCTCTCCCATTGTTGTTTATCTGATTGGATATTTTTAATAGTAGTCACCCCCTTTAATGCCTATTTTACGTTGATTTTTGCCCTATCCCTGCTTGCCGACTATATGGGTAGTACTCCCCTTGTTGGCACAAGTGACAATTGACTATGGATTACCAGGGCTTAACCATTCCGTGTACAATTTTTTCCTCACCCCCCATGCTAGATATTGGACTATGCGATCCAGTCGGCATTTTTATCACAATATCTGTTTAACCTATTTGTATTAATTCTCCCTTTAGCTCTGTGTCTATGTACCGTTACACTGGATCACATATAACAGAACCAGGATATCTTGCGCATAATCCTTAAGCGAACTCTGAGGATAAGTAAATTTCCCTCACTTTATCATTTGCCTGGGGTGTACACATAATAAGGACTTAGGCACCCAGTAATTAGAGGTACATATGAACTTATGGGGTTAAATATACTTTTCTCCATATATTGTTCACATCTTTCCCTTAGTGTGTCTAAATTTAAATACCTTCGCTGGGTCCGGTTCACAGTTAAAGCCAGTACTCGAGAGTCATATTTCATACACATAGAGGGGCTTGTCCTCTACAGCCAATAGGTGCCTTAGGGGTGGATCGCCCAGATGAGATACGCATGCGCACCTCTTTAATTATGAGGGATACGGTGCAGACTGTAACACTTTGTAGAGGCTTACTCCTCTGCCTCACGCGATGTCTCAGCTTTGCTACTGTTGCGATTAGGTATGGCAATCTCCACTATTGCTACTTAGTATTTGTGCATATGGAGAGTTATAGTTACTAGGATGGTGTATCCAGTTCATTTGGATTATTATGGCATTTGTTATACGCGGCATTTATGATCCCTGAAGGTACTGTAGACTGAGAACACTGCAATAATCTTTTTGTACAATTGTTGTATAATGTAGTATGCTTATTTTTTGACAATAGAAATATGGGGTTTGATGAACTACTTTGTAACACATCTCTCGATTACGCTATTACTCTGTGTGGTGCTGCCCATTCTCTATGATTATTTATTGTTTATTGTTTATGCTGCATTTAATAGGCCCACACAGCCTGTTACTCAGGTATGCTCTATGGTTGATCTTATGTTCCATATAGTAATATTGGCTTGGAAAAGGGATGTGTTTAGTACAACTATTTATAACTGCCCAGCTATAAGGATTACTTAGGTTTGGGGTTCAGTGTTGTATATGTTGTTTGACTTTTTGTATTTACTATACACTGGAAGGCTGGTTGCTATGACAACCATTTTTGGCGGTTTTTCACAAGGGGGAGGGGTCTAGGTATGTTTAAATGTTTGCTTCACTTGTATGTTGTTGGTCTGATGAAGGGGAGCATTCCCCGAAACGTTACCTATTAAACTATCTGTTTGAATTTAAGTCCAGAGAGTGCTGTTTTCTATTCTACTATATATATATATATATATATATATATATATATATATATATATATATATAGGTATAGATATTTAACTAAAAAATCATCAGGTATATACACAAATATATATTTAAAAATAAAAAGAACATTATCTTCTATGTAAAGAACATTGGAATATAAAATATGAATAATTCACGTTGGGTTGAGTGCACTTGGTCTAACAAGGTGTCAGGTTAGCGTGGGAGCGATAAGTGTATTTTTTTAAGCAGCGCGCTCCATTAAAATCTTTTGGAAGAAATCGTTAACGTGGTTAAGATATCCGAAGTTCTAAAGTTAGAAACTATTTACTTTCAACTTGGAATACATGCGCTAACCCACACACGTTACAAGTTTACTTCTAGCTGTGTTTGCGCTTGAGAGATAGAACTAATGCGACACTTGTAATCTAGCCCTTTAAAGCTTGTTGCAGCAAGATCCATATCATATAGCGAACTCTGTATCTGCCCAGTGCCCTAATCATAATCTCATCCCACTACAACTTGCACTATGTTCTTCCCCCTCGTCCCCCAAAATTATTCTTCATCCAAGCCTTGCACAAATCCTTAACTCCTTTGACATTACGCTCCCAGCTATAACACCCCAACACCTAGGCTGACCATATTGCCGCTTTAAAAAGGAACACATATGAAAAATACATATGTCAGGGTTCTTATACAAATCATTTCTTTAAACAGCCCTGAAAACAGCCCTGACATATGTATTTTTCATATGTGTTCCTTTTTAAAGCGGCAATATGGTCAGCCTACCAACACTTAAACTTCTCCCCAAAATGATGCTCGTGCTCACTCTCACTGCAAATGCTCACATTTGGTGTTTTTTTTGGGAGGGGGTGAGGCTAATATTCTTAAGTGATTGTCCATTTGGTGTTTGGAGACTTTGGAGGGGTTTTCTATTTCAGATATATTAGGAATAAGTATGCCAGGAAGGTGTTGTACAGTGGAGCTGATTTTCTAAATAGGCTTATGTTAGCATATGTTACTCAGTGTAATATATTACGCTGCTTATTTTATGATCACAGCTATCTAATTAATTTGATTTGTAATTATTTTTATTTGCATATTTATTGACATTTAAAATATCCTCTACTTTGTGTTAGATTTTTGGGACTCTTTTCCTCTTCTTAGATTACATTTGACTTTTCAGCAAATTCACTTGACCTACCCATATTACACCCATAGGTGGTGCTGATGCACTTCTCTTTCTTTTGAATATTCCAATATTACTGCACAAAACAAAATTCTGCTTTATTTTAAGCGTGACATTTTTTTTTTCATGGTTGGTACAAAGTTGTTTATCTATAACATTGCCAAGGTTACAATTGCTATTCTGATGACAAAATATATTATATTGAACCAATGCATATTTGATTGCTGAAGTAATATCTACTGAAAGAAAAAAAGAGGATTGTTACATGTGTAATAATAATCAATTATCAGTATTTGCCTAATATCCAGCTAATATCGGTCCTTATTTCAGTCCATCAGAATCCCTATGCTTTTTTCCCCTTTTTTCAAAGCCATTCCAGTCTAATAGAAGCTTCCATTAGCAAACAACGTGAAAATCTATCTAATTGAGTATAAATGATAACAATTGCCTATTGAGTTTGAATGCAGATTTTTTTTTCTTTTACCAAAAATATTATTTCATGGCAAATGAACTATTAATATAATTTTAATTCATTTTATAATTAACATTATTGAAACAGACAGAAGCTTAATTAGGATATTAAAGAAACATTGAGATGTCTGTATTTAAGATTATACAAGTTGAATCATTTAAAAGTCCTGAATGTAGCAACAACGACGTCACCTGTGTTGCAATGTCACAAACATCCTTGACATGAGTGACCCCCTGACCTTGTCAAAATGAAATAACATAAAACAAAGTGTGAAAAAAAATGTGTGCCATAAACAACAGAACCGGCCAAAATTTCCATAATATACTAGTGACCTTGAGAAGGTCTATCGAAATGTCGCTGGGCATAGGTACCTCCAAAGCATTGTAAAGTAGCAAACAACAACTACCAGACAGAACAATAGAGAGATGAACTCAACTGGGCTCAGAATAGAAGCTGAAATAAAGTTTGTTGCTTAATCTCTCCTTACTCCCAGGGTACAATCTCTTTTAGAACACAATGCTTATCACAGAGGAGAAATTTCCTGTAGCATATCAGTCTGACCTTGCCAAATGACAGTCCAGCACCAAAATACCAGGCAAATCTCCTCTGAACAAGAGAAAACAACAAACCCCAGTCATACGTTTCAACCTCTATGGGGCTCATCAGTGAGGTGTTGTTGCATCCCTCTAGGGTAGGGCATGTGTGCAATAAACCTCCTTGCTTAGTCCCTCCTTACTCATACATAGAGATGGAAACGTACATCTGGGGTTTGTTGTACTGCCATTTGGCAGGATCAGACTGATATGCTACAGGAAATGTCTCCTTTGTAAAAGGCATAGTGTGTTAGATGAGATTGTACCCTGGGAGTAATGAGATACTAAAGCAAGGAAGTTTTTTTTTCAGCTGTTCTGAGCCCAGTTGAGTCTCTCTCTATTTTTCTGCTTTAACCACAACTATTAGCCCTGACTGGCTAATGATCTGTGTTCTGCTCAAGAGCTGCAATGCTTGAAGCTACAATTTTTTTTATAAATTTGAGTAACATAGATGTTTAACTTTTGTGAGAGTTAAACAATAATTAGACATGTGCATTCGTTTAGCTTCTCATACTGTTTATTATTCCTTTAAAAAGGCACATTCAACACCAGAATTTTTATTGTTTAAAAAGAAAGATGATCCCTTTATTACCCATTCCCCAGTTTTGCATAACCAACACTGTTATATAAATGCACTTTTTAGCTCTGTGATTACCTTGTATCTAAGCTTCTGCAAACTGCACCCTTATTTCAGTTCATTTGACAGACTTGCATTTTAGCCTATTAGTGCTCACTCCAGGGTAACTTCACGTGCATGAGCTCAATGCATTCAGATTAGAGGCAGTTTTCAAGGTCTAAGAAATTAGCATATGAACCTCCTAGGTTTAGCTTTCAACTGAGAATACCAAGAGAACAAAGCAAAATTGGTGATAAAAGTAAATTGGAAAGTTGTTTAAAATTACATTGCCTATTTAAATCATGAAAGGTTTTTGTTGGACTTGGCTGTCCCTTTAAACGTGAACATTTTAAAATAATAAGCTAGTCAGACTTTCAAGTAACAAGTGAATGTCCCTTATTTACCAAAAAAGGAATAAAAACATATTAAAGGGACAGTCAACACCAGAATTTTTGTTGTTTAAAAAGAAGGATAATCCCTTTATTACCCATTCCCCAGTTTTGCATAACCAACACTGTTATAGAAATACACTTTTTACCTCTGTGATTACCTTTTATCTAAAACTCTGCAAACTGCCCCCTTATTTCAGTTCTTTTGACAGACATGCATTTTAACCAATCAGTGCTGTCTCCAGGGTAGCTTCAGGTGCATGAGCTCAATGTTATCTATATGAAACACATGAACTAATGCCCTCTAGTGGTCAAAATGCATTTAGATTAGAGGCAGTCTTCAATGTCTAAGAAATTAGCATATGAGCCTCCTAGAATTAGCTTTCAACTAAGAATATGAAGAGAACAAAGCAAAATTGGTGATAAAAGTAAAATGGAAAGTTGTTTAAAATTACATTCCCTTTTTTGGACTTGACTGTTCCTTTAATAATAATAGTTTCACTTGTTCTGACATAATTCTAAAATCTTAGTTCAATATTGATAATTCCTGACCTTCTGTCCACGATCCTTTGAAGCTAATACAGACTGTTCCACACTTCTCAATAGATAATTAAGAATGTGTATTTGTACCAATTTTTGTAAATTTGAGTAGCATGTACAGTTAAATTAAAACGAATTTCATAACTTATTTTAGTTTCATAAAAAAAGTTTGAGTGTCTCTAACAAAATTTTGCACTAGCATGTCATCTTAAGCATCATAAGATGCTCACAATCTACACATGATTTAAAGGGACAATTAAGTATTTAATATATCCAGTTCCTTAACAGAATTGCAATACAGAACACTTTAGAGTGTGCTACCTTTTCAAATAATGCCTGGGGTGCTATAGACTGTAAATGGCTGTGGGGCCTGCACATCAACAATAAAAACACATGCTTGACTAAGGACAAAACATGCATATTTTACATTATTCCTTGTATGACAATCCTTCTTTAAGTTACTCATTAAAGTGAATGCATACCTTCAATATCCCTTTAATAAAGAATTCTGTAAAACCAAAATTACTCTTTGGATATTTTTATATCATCAAATAAAATCTAACTAGCTGCAACTCTTCTGAAATTTGCAAATATTCTGTTGTACTTAACATATACTCACACTTTGTCAAGATATGCAGGCCGCTTTTTCTTAGGGGTCAGAAGCACCACCCCAAATATTGTAATAAGAAAAAGTGCAATGACTGTACCAATCACTGCTCCAGCTGCTGCCAACGAAGATGTTGTCTTTAATGGAGAATCTGAAATGCAAAGTGATATCATATTCAAATATAACATTAAAGACTTTATATATATATACTAGTGGTAAAGCCCCTGTACACGGGTCATTTTCTGTAGTGCAGCAGTCCCACCCATCCGCGCTCCTGCCCGGTCACGCCCCCGCCATGCCCGCTCCTGTCCGACCATGCCCCTGTCACACCCGCTCCTGCACGGTCACGCCCCCGCCACACCCGCCCACCCTCTCTGCTGTCTGAACTACAGCCCCAACTACCCCTCAGTACAGATAGTCTGAGAGTGCAGACAGCATGCGACCGAGAGGCATGGCATGTTGACACTGGTGTTTGGCTGCAATCTTTTGTTTTTGCGTGCAACCGACGACGGCGACAGACACGTTACAAACACATTTATAGTATAGATATATATCAACTCAATGTAAACCCCTACTCGGCAAATGTATGTGGGGAGTACCATTTGAAAAAGGCTCACGTGTGAGCCGAAACATTATGGCTTAGGGCCTTCTGTTTGGATTTTACTCTGCATATAAAAGTCTTGTTGTCTACATTCCTGTGTTTTTCCTGCTTTTGTACTCCCACATACATTGGTCGAGTAGGGATTTACATTGAGTTTGGATGAAGGTATTAGCAGTGCACCAGGAGGTTGTATTGGTAGGTGTTTGCCATTTCCCAGCTGGTGAAGTATATATATATAATACCTGAAAACCATCTTGAAATTGATCAACAAATATTGCTGTTTTTATGCATTTAGTTCAGTCAAACACACTCCTATTGCTCAAAATGCAAGGCTTATCTGATTGTATTGATTGAATTATACAATGTAGGTATTTCCTGTTGCTTAATACAAATATTAAGCAAATATTATAAGCAAATGTTTAGATTGTACCTCCCAATCCATAAACATATATTTAATGGGACATTAAACATTAAATAAATGCTAGATAGAATGATGCATTCAAAGAAAAGATTAGTCTGAGAATAACATGTAGATATATTTTTTGTAGTTTCATTAGCTGTTTAAATATTTACAAAATAAGTGTAAAGTTTTAGTGTTTATAAAAGAATGGGAGCTGCCATGTTGTAACTTAGGTTACCTTCTCTGCTGTGGCCAATTAGGGGCAGTTATAAATAGGTCACTAGAATGTGGCTGTGCAGCTAATGGCTGTGTGGAATACAATAGTGTTCTGCACTTCTTTCCAAAGGAACTGAAAAGCTCACAATTTCAGAATAGTATTACAGGAAAGGGGGACAAAATACTGCACTGGAAGTTTTCCTGTCTGCCTATAAATTAAATATCCTGAGGATTCTCACATACTATTTTGGGAAATTACATTTGCCTTTCTAAAACAGCACACAAATTGCAAATATATGAACTCGAATACTGCAGTCTGTGTATGATAATGATATAAATGTCTGTTACTTTCAAATGTTTAACAACCTAACCATGCTTGTATTTCTCTCAGGTTGCCAATAATCTGTTTGCACGCATGTGGCCGTATATATTAGTCAGCATAGATCCCATACAGTGACCCACACTAGAGATTTCTCCTTCTCAAACTGTCTAAATAAATTAACCCCTAAACTGCCATCCCCCCAAATCGCAAACTACCTAAATAAAATATTAACACCTTAATCACCATCCCCTCACAACGCAAAGTAATAAACTATCATCTAAACCCCCTATCCTAACACCCTCTAATTTAACCCAAATTACAATACCCATAAATTTAATTTAAAAAATCCTAACTACTTTAAAATAAAAAAAACTTACCTGCAAAATTAAATTAAAACCTAATCTTACCTTAAAAAACTACCATTACATAAAAAAATTACAAAAAATAAAAAAAATCCTATCATTACAAAAAATAACAAATGAAATTACCAAAAAAATAATAATTCATTAATACCCCTTAAAAAAACTAAATAAAAAAAAATGCTATTATAAAAATAAACTACCAATAGCACTTTAAAGGGCCTTTTGAAGGGCATTGCCCTAAAGCAATCAGCTCTTTTGGTTAAAAAACCCCCCACACTAAACTCTCTAACATTACAACTCCCCATCCCCCAAAATAATAAAAAGTAACTAAAAAAAACAACTAAATTACCCATTGCCCAAAAAGGGCATTTGGTTGGGTATGTGCTGTCCAAAAACCAAAAAAAAACACTAATCTAAAAAAAAAAACATCCCAAAAAACTAACTCTAACTCCAAAGTTGATACTCACAGACTTGATATATCAGTGGAACAAAAATGGATTGCAAAATTGCGATTGCGCTAGCTCAAAACCGTTTGCATCTCACTCTAGCCCGAGGTGTATTGATAATGGAAAGTACCATGAACCAACAGTTATAAAAACTAATAAAACAAACAAAACAGGATTATCAATGAGCTACAGAAAACAGATTGAGATTTTTTTTTTAAGATGTTTGGGCATATTTATCAAAGCGTCAACGTCAAAATCGGCAAATGTTGAAATTTGTGACATAATATATAATCCCGCGATCTCAATCCGACGCAGATCGATGCGAGTTGAAAACAGTAGTATTCAAGCAGAATTCTGTTAATTCGCCCTCCTAATCAACACTATTCAAATTTCTCACTAAGTTTTAAAAATTCTACATTTACGCTCGCATCTTTTCCGACTAAGAGTACTTAGTTTTCAATCCGCCACCCTTGAGGTTGCAGATGCCATAGAACTCAATGGGAGTCTGAAAACACAGAAAGCTTATTTTCAATGCTGCAAGAAAATGAAGAATATTACATAATAAAAGTAAATTAGAAACTTTATTAAAATTGTATACCCTTTTTAAATCAATCAATATTATTGCTCTATATTTGGTGCACTAGTAGATATAGGGATAAAAATGAAAAAAAAACTAAATTTTTGCTTACCTGATAAATTTCTTTCTTTCTTGACACAGTGAGTCCACGGATCATCATCAATTACTGTTGGGAATATCACTCCTTGCCAGCAGGAGGAGGCAAAGTGCACCACAGCAAAGCTGCTAAATATCACTCCACTACCCACAATCCCCCAGTCATTCGACCAAAGGGAAAGGAGAGAAAGGAAGTAACTCAAGGTGCAGAGGTGCCTAAAGTTTATATAAAAATAAACGGTCTGAATAAAATATGAGACTTCATATGCCAAGCGAATAACGCTCTTCAGCCAAAGGGAAAGTGAGGTAGCCGTAGCTTTCTGACCCTTGCATTTCCCAGAAAAGCATACAAACAATGCAGAAGAATGACGAAAGTCCTTAGTTGCCTGCAAATAAAATTTTAGCGCTCGCACAACATCCAGATTATGTAACAAGCGTTCTTTGTGAGAAGAAGGATTAGGATACAAAGAAGGTACAACGATTTCCTGATTAATATTCTTGACCGAAACAACCTTGGGCAGGAAACCAAACTTAGTAGGCAGAACCACCTTATCAGAGTGAAATATAAGATAAGGGGAATCACACTGTAAAGCAGAGAGTTCAGAAACTCTCTGAGCAGAGGAAATAGCAACAAGATAACATCCTAATATCTAAAGAATGCATAGGCTCAACTGGAGCCTGTTGTAAAACTTTAAGAACAAGTTTAAGACTCCATGGAGGAGTAACAGGTTTAAACACAGGCCGAATTCTAACCAAGGCCTGACAAAAAAATTGCACGCCTGGCACATCCGCCAAGAGTTTATATAACAAAATAGACAATGCCGAAATATAAGCCTTTAGAGTACTTACCGACAAACACTTCTCCAGACCATCCTGGAGAAGGGACAAAATCCTAGGAATCCTTACTTTACTCCAAGAGTATTCTTTGGATTCACACCAATACAAGTATTTATGCCAGATCTTATGGTAAATCCTGTGAGCCACAGGCTTAGGTGCCTGAATCAAGGTCTCAATGACGACTCTGAAAATCCACGCTTAGATAAAACTAGGGGTTCAATCTCTAAGCAGTCAGCTTCAGAGAAATGAGATTTGGATGAAGGAAGGGACCCTGAAGTAGAAGGTCCTTCCTCAGAGGCAGTCTCCAAGGTGGAAAGGATGGCTATGAGAATTACAGACGTCCTTTCCTGCTTGATTCGAGCAATGACTCTTGGAAGAAGTGCGAACAGAGGAAACAGGTATGCTAGACTGAAGTTCCAAGGAACTGCCAGAGCAACAATCAGAAATGCCTGCGGATCTCTTGACCTCGAGCCGTATCTCGATACTTTGGCATTCTTATGAAAAGCAATGAGATCCAACTCCAGCTGCCTCTGCATGCAGGTCAAGCTGGAAAACACATCTGAATGAAGTTCCCACTCCCCTGGATGAAAAGTCTGTCTGCTCAGAAAATCCACTTCCCGATTGTCCACTCCTGGGATGTGGATCGCAGAAAGACAGCAGTTGTGGGTCTCCAAGCACTGAATAATTTGGGCCACCTCTGTCATGGCCAAGGAACTCCAAGTTCCCCCCTGGTGGTTGATGTAAGGCCACCAAGGTTATATTGTCTGACTGGAATCTGATAAACTGGGCTAAGGCTAACTGAGGCCAGGCCAGAAGAGCATTGAAGATTGCTCTCAGCTCCAAGATGTTTATGGGCAGGACTGACTCCTCCTGGGTCCATAAGCCCTGAGCCTTGAATGAGCCCCATACTGCTCCCCAACCTAGAAGGCTGGCATCCGTGGTCACAATCACCCAGGAGGGTCTGCTGAAGCAAGTACCCTGGGAGAGATTATCCTGAGAAAGCCAACACGGAAGAGTTTATTGACGCCTGATCTAGATCTACACGCGGAGACAGGTCCGTATAGTCCCTGTTCCATTGTCTGAGAATGCATAACTGCAGAGGTCTGAGATGTAACCGAGCAAAGAAATGATGTCCATGGAAGCCACCATCAGACCGATTACCTCCATACATTGAGCCACTGATGGCCATGGAGAGGACTGAAGGACAAAACAAGAGTCAGAAAAATCTTCATTAACAGGGTGTCTATTCTGGTCCCCAAAAATATGACCCTTGTAGCTGGAACCAGAGAACTTTTTTCCCGATTCACCTTCCATCCATGGGATCGAAGAAAAGACAACAAGATCTCCATATGAGATTCTGCTTGTTGAAAAGATGGCGCCTGAACCAGAATGTCGTCCAGATAAGGTGTTACTGCAATGCCCCGAGATCGAAGCACAGCTAAAAGAGCCCCCAGAACCTTTGAAAAAAATCTGGGAGCTGTGGCAAGGCCGAATGGAAGGGCCACAAACTGGAATGATTGTCCAAAAAGGCAAATCTCAGAAACTTGTGATGGCCCCTGTGAATGGGAACATGAAGGTATGCATCCTTTAGGTTTATGGTTGTCATGAACTGACCCTCTTGTACCAAGGGAAGACCAAGGGAAGAATAGAGCGTATAGTCTCCATCTTGATCAATGATACGACTAATGAGTACTCCTATATGCTCACAAAATTAGTTGCACATCCAGTGCAATATTCAGCAGACAGAGGCTTCAGAGCTGCACGGCTGACTAAATCTCCCCTAGAATGGGCAGCACACTCAGCTCACAAATGGTTTCCTCCAAGCGTCTCCCACAACAAGCACAGCAACGCGTTTCTTAGCGATAACGCCAATGTTTTGTTGCTAGACCTTAGCATGGATGGATTAGCCAATAGACTGCGGCTAGAGAGGGGTGTGTGAATTTCTAGGATTGTGATGTGATATCAACTGTTTATAAAGAGCAAGGTGAGGTATGAGCGATACAGCATAATGAAATGGCGTTATCACTGAGAAACGTGTTGCTGTGCTTGTTTTATGTTTTAAACTGATTTTTAAAAAAGACATTGCCTACCGACACCTTGCTCATGGATTTTTGGATTCCTGGATCCCTTCTTCTTGGTCCCTTTTGGATTGGTGTGGGAGACGCTTGGAGGAAACAGTGTGCTGCCCATTCTAGGGGAGATTGAGTCAGCTGAGCGGCTCTAAAGCCTTGGTCTGCTGAATATTGCACTGGATGTGCAACTTATTTTGTGAGTATATAGGAGTACTCATTAGTCGTATCATTGGCTATTACATTATTACACTATTGGGCACCTCTTTTTGCTCCTATCTAGGATGATGTGCTGCTTCTGATTCTTTCTGAAGAGAGCTGCCCCGTCGTTAGAACACTGGTCTTCTACAAAGAACACTTAAATATTCAAGCAAACTTTCACATAATTTTTTTGATCTCAAACTTTTCGTTTTAAAATTCAACACTTCATTAATTTGAACACGCACTTGGACACTTTTTTAATCATATATGGACACTTTAATTAACTTTTTGTAAAATTAGAAATCGGATGAATTTTGTTATCTCATTTAGAGCCACAAATTATTCATTTAATTATTATTATTATTTTTTTAGCACTTTTATAGATTGAACTTGAATATCAATTTGTACTTAATTGTTTTGTTACGATATTTGGCGCACCCTTATTTTACTCATATTGGTTTGGGTTTATTATATTTTTCTCTGAGAAACTTGTTAAAAGGGACAGTAAACACCAGAATTTTTGTTGTTTAAAAATGTAGATAATCCCTTTATTCCCCATTCCCCAATTTTGCATAACCAACACAGTTATAATACTATACTTTTTACGTCTGTGATTACCTTGTATCTATGCCTCTGCAAACTGCCCCCTTATTTCATTTCTTTTGACAGACATGCATTTTTAGCCCATTAGTGCTTGCTCTTAGGAGCTTCACGTGCTGGAGCTCAATGTTATCTATATGAAACACATGAACTAACGCCCTCTGTCAAAATGCTTTCCAATTAGAGGCAGTCTTCAAGGTCTAAGAAATTAGCACATGAACCTCATAGATTTGGCTTTCAACTAAGAATACCAAGTGAACAAAGAAAAATTGGTAATACAAGTAAATTGGAAAGTTGTTTAAAATTACATGCCCTATTTAAACCATGAAAGATTTTTTGTGACTTTACTGTCCCTTTAAACATTTTAGATCTAGGATTGGTTGAAAAGTTCTCTCCTTTTTGGGAACTACGAACAGATTTGAGTAAAATCCCAGACCCCTTTCCTGAAAGGGAACTGGAGCTATTAACCCCAGGGTGGCAAGGTACTTGACACAATGTAAGAACGCCTCAATTTTTATCTGGTCTACAGATAATCTGAAGTCTATTTTGTATCCCTGGGAGACAATGTCCACCGCCCAGGGATCCGGTACATCTCTTATCCAAGCCTGGGAAAAAAGAGAGAGTCTGCCCCCTACAAGATCCGCTTTTATATTGGGGGCCAACCCTTCATGCTGACTTGGAATCAGCTGAAGGCTTCCAGGAAGACTTGGCTTGATCTTGCTTGGAGGAAGGAGAGGAAGACTTGCCTTTAATTGAAATATTTTTTTATTGAATTTCTGATGAACAACATACAAATCATAGGCATTGAAAAAGGGTGGATCACCTTATACACTTATATCAAACAGATAAAACTGTGACATCCCCTCACTGACGTCAAGTGTACATTTCTCAACATACTGGCAGGTCTCATACCTCCATCCCCTTTATAAAAACAGATAGTTAACAGAACATCAAAAACTAAAACACTTAACTCCCCCTACCCTCCCTCCTCCCCCCTCCAGGTGTTTCCCATCTCCTCAGGTGTCCCACTGATTCTTTTAATCTATTATTTTGTCATCTCTCCATTTAAGAGGAAGAAGAATTTGTCAGCTGAACTATACTAGAGGTCAAGAATGTCCGGTCTTTCTAGATATGAGTTACCAATACGTAAAGGATTCTCCCTGTACCTATCTTATCTACCCTACCTTCCTGAACTTTCTCTCTCATCTCTTTCTTGAGTGGTGTGTGAATTGGTGTGGCCTTTCAAGATCCAGTAAAACCATACTTTCTGAAACTGCTCCGTGTTCCCTTGTGCCCATGCTGCCATGATATAGATATCTTTTATCTTATCCAATACCTCCGCCCATCCCGGCGCAGTCACCTTCCAGTGTCTGGCTATGCATATACGTAGGCATGTACAAAGTGTCCTAATAAAAGTGTTGATCGCAGAGTTCAGTGTACCCACCTATTCGTGCAGAAGTGCCTGAGTTATCGTTAATTCGATTCTTTCATCCAATGTATCACTAATTAGCCTCGAAAGCCTATCCCAGAGTGGTCGTACTCGTGAGCAGTCCCACCACATATGTCTGTACGTCCCTCGCTCCCCACACCCTCTGTAGCAAAGGGCACTATTCATAGTGGGAATGTGAGCTGTCCTTTCCGGCGTAAGGTACCACATAAAGGTTACCTTCAGACAATTTTATTTCATATCTGCACTAAGTATCCCCTTCCCAGTGTCTGATATAATCTTTTCCCAATTTTTCTGTTCTCTCACCTCTCCCACATCTCTCTCCCATCTCTCCATAAGGGGAGACTTAAGGGTAATCTTCTTTCCTTGTAGCACCAAATATATCTGAGATATAACATGTTTTTCCCTAGATTCTGTGCTACATATCTTTTCTAGAGCGGTGAAAGGTTGGTTTGATCTATTTGCCCTGTATTTGGAGATAGCAGATGAAATCTGCAGGTAAAGAAACCAGTTCAGTGTGTATGGTAGGATTTTATCCCTAATCTGGTTAAATGTAAGGATTGATGTCCCACTCAGGAAATCTGCAACCCTATAAACACCCTTATTTTCCCATTTTCCCACTGCTTTTCTAAGATCCATAGGTAACAGAAACTTTAAGGGTAGTAATAGAGAGTAAGGGCTAAATAAATTTATCTGTTTGGTTATCTTGTGCCAGGTGTGTAATGCTTCCTGTGTCACTGGTGATCTGTATGCAAGTTTTTTTGTGTTCCATAAGGGATCCCATAAAATATCTGCTGAGCTCTCACAACCTTCAATATCCGCCTCTATTTTTGGCCAGATAACCCCCTGAAAATTTTTCTCCATAATGATAAATTGTGCCAGCCTGGAGGCCTGGTAATAGTCCACCAGGTTCGGGACCCCCACTCCCCACATCTGTCTATGTTGTTTCAGTATCTGTGACGCTATTCTTGCTTTCCCGTCTCCTCTCAGGAACCGAAATAAATCTGCTTGTAAGGCGTTTAGATCTGCTAGGGGGATCCCAATCAGCAGAGTTCTAAAAAGATACAAAATCCTGGGTAGGACATTCATTTTTAGTGCCATGAGTCTCCCGTACCATGAGAATCTGCCCTTTTTCCAGTTATTAAGATCTCTTCTGATAGCTTTATATAGGGGTACATAATTTAATCTATATAGATCTGAGAAGGTGCTATTCCATCTTGATCCCTAAATAAGTGATGTGAGTTTTTGCCCATGTGATATTGAAATTTAATTTTATCGACTTCTTTGTATGTGCTGGGAGGCAGATCGGCAAAGCCTCACATTTATCCAGGTTAACTTTGTAACCTGAAATTTCTGCAAATTTTCCTAATATATTATACAGGTTAGGTAAAGAAATCAAGGGTCTGGTTAACGTCAGTAAGACATCATCCGCAAATAATGTCAATTTATATTCGTTGTTGGTCACCCGTACCCCAGACACATCCACTGATTGTCTAATAAGTGCTGCTAGTGGTTCTATACTGATGGCAAATAAAAGTGGCGAGAGTGGGCACCCTTGACGGGTCCCGTTTAAAATATCAATGGACCTTGAGATGTATCCTGCTGCTCCCACCACCGCCGTCGGCCTTGAGTATATAGCAGTAAGTGCCTTCATAAATGCCCCCTTAAAACCCATACTTTCCAGGACTTTAAACATATAGGACCAGTCTACCCTATCGAACGCCTTTTCCGCGTCAAGTGATAGAAGTAGTGATGGCGTCGTAGTCTGTTTTAAGTAATCTACTAGAGTCAAAATTCTTCTCACATTGTCTGGGGCTTTCCTATCCTTAATGAATCCAACTTGATCTTTATGAATTAATGTTGGTAAAATCAATTTAAGTCTGTTAGCTATAATTTTAGTGAATATCTTGAGATCTGTATTAATCAAGGAGATGGGCCTATAATTTTGACAATATTTCGGGTTTTTCCCTACTTTTGGTATCACCACTATCTTAGCTTGTAACATATCTTTAGGTAGTTTCCCTCCTGCTAGTATACCATTGCAAAAAGTCAAAAAATGGGGTAGTAACTCTCTCTTAAATAATTTATAGTATTCCCCCGTCAAACCATCTGGGCCTGGTGCTTTTCCCGTTTTAAGGTCTCTAATTACTGTCAGTATTTCCATAGCTGTAATGTCCTTATTAAGTACTTCAAGGTCTGAATCCTGGATCAACGCTAGTTTGGCCTGTCCTAAAAGTTCATTTGTCTGCCGAGTGAGATCCCCCGGAGCTACCTTTTTTCCATCATAAAGATTCTCATAGTATTGTGCAAAAGCTTCTGTTATCTCTTGGGGGTTAGAAGTGGGAGCCCCGTCCTGTCTATATACAGAGGGTATAGCAAACAATTTGGTTCTCTCCCTCAACTTATATGCCAAGTATTTATCAGGCTTATTTGCATATACATAGTAATGTGCCCTCAATCTCAAAGCAGCCCTAATTGAATTTTCTTTTAGAATTGTGGATAGTTCTTTTCGTTTATATTGAAGGGACTTGTACGTTCCCGAGGCTAAAGTACGTCTATGCTCTCGCTCTAGTGTTTCTACCTCCCTCTGGAGTGTGTTCACTTTTTGTGTTGATTGTCTTACTATCACTGATTTTTCTTTAATAAGCAAGCCCCTCAACACAGGTTTGTGTGCAGCCCAGACCACTAACGGGTCCTCCGTAGATCCAACGTTAACCTGCCAATATTCCCTCAATGCTATTCTAATCCTTTTGTATACCGCTGGGTTCCTAAGGAGTGTTGGGTTATATGTCCATGACCTTGGGCGAGTAAAATGTAAAATGCCTGCTAGTTCTAGAATTACTAAGGAGTGATCAGACCACACGCACGCCTGCATATTTGATGCAACTAAGTTAGGAATCAATATTTGACTCACAAAAATATAGTCAAGGGTAGAATAGGAGTTATGTGCTGGTGAGTAATATGTGTGTTCATGTGCAGAGTTACCCACTGCCACCCACGAGTCCATGAGGTTGTGCGCTCCCAGGGATTCCCTAATTGACTTAACTATTGAATTATGTCGATGTTGTTTATTTGACTGTCTCTTCATTTCCCCTCCAGAGTAAGAGGTCATGGATACATTAAAGTCTCCCCCTAAGATTATTCTGTCTTGCGACCACTGGGTTAGATGTTGCGAGATTTTTTCAAAGAAAGCATTTTGTGTCTCATTGGGTGCATATATATTACACAAAGTAACCTTAGTGTTCTGAATTGTGCCTCTAACTATCACAAATCTACCTTCCGTATCCCTAATTTCACTGTCTAGTATAAAATCTAAGGATTTGTGTACTAGGTTGTCACCCCTCTTTTTTTGTTTCTGTAGTAGAGTGGAAATGATGGGGGAACTGCTGTGTCCAGTATCTAGGAATTGTCTGCGCCAAGAAGTGCGTTTCTTGAAGAAATATAATGTTTGCTTTTAATCTCAGGTACTGTGTCATTGCCGTCCGTCTTTTAGTATCTGTGTTTAAGCCCCTAACATTATGGGAAATTAGTTTTATATTATGTGACATCATCAATCCCTTTCGTCTTCCTTTCCATCCTCTTAATATATCTTATCTTAGAAAATCTATCCAACCCGCCGAAAATCTTCCTACCAACCGTATTCCCTGATACCTGTATTTTCCTCTTACGTCTAGACTTCCCTAACCTCCCTTTGTTACACCTGTTAGGAAACACCTGGTTTAAAAAAAACATAAATGAAACAACAAAAAAATGTAAACATAGCAACAAAAACTTTGATAATCCCTTCAGGATTTCAACACTTTGTATACCTATGTGCAGTCAGTAGCATTGCTTAATCATTATGGCATAGTATACATCTGAAGTATAGGTAAGAATAAAAAGAAAGAGAAATCAAAACATAACATTGAGGTTTGCCTTTCTGGATGTAAAACAAAACAATTTAAGATTATTTTAAACATGCACTGTAGCAGGCCTAAAAGTTGCAACGAATTGTCCTTCCTTGATACCTGCTATGTGGAGAGGGGGATACATTAAGGAGATATGTCCATGTCTACAGTCATAATCATCTTGTCTGTGGAGCTAGTCCCCCAGAGCAGGCCCAAAAAGATAAACATCTTTCCCCCTCTCCTCCGTTTCTTATGTACTAGGAACCTATAAAACCTGGAAAACAAAACATTTGCATAATATCATTGTACTTATCTGGTTCTTTAAGTGTGTCCTTGTAAGCCCCGGTAGTTCAGAGCCATCCCCTCTGCTTCAGCCAAATTGAGTTCATAAAGAGGGAAAAAAGAGAAAATAAAAAGCAGTATTCCCCCATCTTTCAGCAGAAGAGGGAAAAAAGAAAAAATGAAGAAAAGAAAACTCCTCCATAAACTTGTGTGATCAGGTCTTCCGCTTCTTCTCTGGTATCCTAGACCATTGCTTTTGACGAGGGCTTCCCCCCTGACTGGATTGAATAGGAGTGGCATCCTGCTGCAGAGCAGCTGGAGGGTCCATCTTCATCCTACGACAGATTTCTGGTATCTCTCGAGGATCTTTGATAGAGAATGTCCTGTTTTCCCATGTTATATGGAGAGCAAACGGGAAGCCCCATCTATATGGTACTTGATTTTTCCTTAACAAGGAAGTCAGTGGTCTTAGGGAACTTCTTCTTTGTAGGGTCCTTAGGCATAAGTCCTGAAAAAACTGGATGATGTTCCCCTGGTACTTAAAGGTGGGATTCTTCCTCGCCGCTGCCAGTATTTCTTCCCTCTCCTTAAAGTGCAGCATCTTGATGATGATATCCCTGGGTGGTTCGTCTCCCTTCGGTTTAGGCCGAAGTGCCCTATGTGCCCTTTCCATTTGGAAGCTCTCCTCTCCTCCCGACCCAGTGATGCTCCGGAAGAGATTGAGCAAATATGTATTCAGGTCTTTAGAGCCTATCGATTCTGGGACTCCTTTTAATCTGAGATTAGATCTTCGGCTGCGATTCTCCAGATCCTCTATTTTGTCGTAAATATCTTCTATTTCTGATTGTTGAGAAGTAACTTTATCCGTTACTGCGTTCAGATCCTCCACCATTGAGTCACCATTTTCCTCTAGAGTGTTTACACGTGAACCCAAGTCCACTATCTCTTGTTTTAATTCCGTTATGCTGTTAGTTACAGAGTTTTGCAAAGTTTCCATTTTTTCTATCAGTCTCTCAAAATTGACATTAATGTCCTGCTTGGAAACCAGGTGATCCAAATCTGCTTTGGTTAAGGGCCTTGAATCTTCCAATTTTTCCTTAGCGCCTTCCTCTACCTCCCCTTCTTCATCTGAAGCTTGTGTTTGAATATCCGTTAATTTATCTCCTTTCAAGGGTTTAAAGAAGAGGTTAGCTGTAGATTGTTTATTTAGTGAAGGCGTTTTGTTATTGTTTTCTGGCCGCCATCTTAGCCTGCCCCTGTCTCCCTGTCAGATGTGGTGCGTGGTATAATAATTTTATTTTTCAGGGGAACAGAGTGTCCTTCTATAGACAGAGTGTCAGAGTCTCTATGCCTGCCAAAGATGTATATAGTAATTCCTCAAACACCTTCCTGTATATAGTATACTTTTAACAGGCCAATATGTTGCGAAAACTCTTCCTCTATATATATTGTGCTGCTTGGTATTAAAGGGGCATAGTGAAGTCTCTAGAGAGCAGTAATGTCTGGCATGGAGTGTAATAGATAAGTTCTCATACAATCTTTATGAAGTATCTGGATTTGTATCATCTGCGTGGCCTCTACTAATTTGCATAATCAAGCTGTCAGCCCCTGCATTCCTGAATAAACTTTTAGATCTTTGGTGCTGCAAAGTTCAACTGGCAACTTTTCCAGTCATGGCTTCTATGTGGCTCACCAGCTTCACTATCCACAAAGCGGTGTCATTGTTAACCTCCCCGTGGCTGCAGAGGGGCAGAGGCCAGGGCATGCAGATATATAATAAAAGAAGATGGCTTCCCACGTGACCTGATCTGCTACCTAGCGTATGGGCCTGTCTTTCTGCTACGTGCCTTTAGGATCAGTGTCCCTCTGTCTTGCACAAGCCCCTTATATATTGGGCAGATATGTCCCCCTCACCCCTACCCCTCAGGCTCACCACAGGTCAGGCAGCTGGATTGCCCAGTCTATTTCATCATTATAGTTCAGCCCTTCATATGTACCTGTTCCGGTGCTTAGGAGCTGCAGGTGCCGTTCTCTCTCAATCCTCCAATCTCCCTTCACTGCTCTCCCACTCCTACTTAGTGTCGGCAGACTTAGGTGTCTCTTCTGCTTACTCCTCCGGTCACCTCCGTTCAGCTGGGCATCCTCTCTCTGAGAGCCGTGTCGCCAGCGGCGCCACGTGGGCTGTAACAATGGCGGCTGAGCTGCTGCTGCTCTCACCTCTGCTATAAGGCTATTTATTGCCGAGGGGTTGCGACTTGCTTAGAATTATGGCTGATGTTACTCCTCACTTGTGGCTCCTCTTTTGCTTGTTTTCCTACCTCCTACATCACTCTTTTAACTAATATGCCCTATATGCTGCACGGAGCTCTTCACCTACACTTCTATTCCTTAGCTCCTCCAGGCTCCGCCTCGAAGACTTGCCTTTAAAGCTACGAAAGGAACTAAAATTACTCTGACATCCCTTCTGCTTATTCTTTTTATCTTGAGGAAGAAAATAACCCTTCCCTCCAGTAATATCTGGAGATAATTTCCGCCAAACCAGGTCCAAACAAGGTCTTACCCTTGTAAGGAATAGCCATGAGCTTAGATTTAGATGAAACATCCGCTGACCAGGACTTCAACCACAAGGCCCTGCAGGCTAGGACCAAAACCAGAAATTTTGGCTCCCAACTTGAGAGCCATAATCCTGTCCTGGATCTCATCAAAAGGGGTATCCGTCTGAAGAGATTCAGACAAGGCATCAAACCAGTAAGCCGCAGCGCTGGTAACAGTGGCAATACACACAGCAGGTTGTCACTGTAGACCCTGGTGGACATACATCTTTTTTAGTAAAGCCTCCAATTTTTTATCCATTGGATCTTTAAAAGAACAACTATCCTCTATGGGAATAGTAGTCCTCTTGGCTAAAGTGGAGATCACTCTTTGTACCTTAGGAACCGTCTGCCATGACTCCTTAATAGGATCCGCTATAAGAAACATCTTCTTAAAAATAGGAAATGGAGAAAAGGGAATACCAGGTCTTTGCCATTCTCGAGCAATAATCTCCGCAGCACGGTCAGGAACCGGAAAAACCTCTACTGCAGAGGAAACATCAAAATATTTGTTCAATTTACTAGACTTTTTAGGATTGACTACGATAGTTGTGTCGGAGTCGTCCAAAGTAGCCAAAACCTCCTTAAGTAATAACCGAAGGTGTTCTACCTTAAGTCTGAAGGATACCACTTCAGCATCAGAAGAAGGAATTACACTGTATGAGTCTGAGATTTCCCCCTCAGATGCTACCGACATGTCTTCTTCCTCAGGCTTAGCGCTGCAGAATCTGTTGGCGCTCTACAAATAACCGATAATAATAATAAAATAATAATAAAATAAAAAGGGACACTCTGGATAGCCAGAACTTGATCAGAAACTTTACTGTTTCCTTAAATTTCCTTTTACGCCTTCCCTGCAACATAGGGAAAGCTGACTAGGCCTCAGATACCGCAAGGGATACCTGGGAAGCAATGTCTTGTAGAGAAAATCCTACAGGATTGCAAGAGGAAATACAGGGCGCTGTATGTGGAGACTGAAAAAGTCGGGACGCTTGAGGAGAAAGCTGCGGCATATCTGCAACAGGAGACACCTGAACAGCATTTGCCTGGGATAATGGTGGCTCATGGTCAAATATTTTATCTCTATAACTTAAAGTTCTCTCAATGCATAAGGAACAAAAAGGAACTGGGGGTTCCATCTAAGCATCAAAACATAACTGACAAGCAGCAACTTCGCCTGGGATAATGGTTTGCAAAGCCTCTTGATTCATCTTATGTAATAAATAAGGATAAAGTTATAAAGTTACATTATTTATTTGAAAATAAAGAATAAATGTGTACTGTGTCTTTAAATAGAAATGTGTGTTAGCACAACAAACCAAATAGACCTCAGGCTACCTATACACCTCAGTAGCTTTACTGAGGTGCCTACCTGTCCAGCAGCTCACAGAGTGACTTCCCTCACAGAAGAAGCAGTCCCCTTTTCAAATACAGAGCAGTTACAGAGCCCTAACTTCCGAAAAAAACAGATTACAACAGTAATCTTCATGACCAAAAGTTAAAGTATAAAAACTACTATAATACATTGAGCCACCATAAATCACCTTACAGTCTCAATGCCCAAACTGCCTAAAAGAAACCCCAAACATGAAGGTTTAATAAAGTCCCATATTAAATAAGACAGCTTTTAGCTGTAACAAGTGCCAGCAATCGCCTTGCAAAAGAAAATTAAAATGGCACTTACCATAAAGTGCTGTTTGGCAGCAGGACAGCTCACCTGGTTTAAGAGGATGCAGCACCTCACATGGACCTGTGAAGAGAGAAAAACTGAGCAAACCTTATTAAGGCATTCTAGTTAGGGCAGCAGATTCTTGAGAATACGCAGTGAGGCTTGTACCTCACAAGTTCTCAAGTACTCAAAAGCCACCACTGTCCTACTGAAGAGACTGATATGGACTAGGCTAGACCCCAGAAAGTAACAGAATAAGCTTACTCTGCTAAAAAAATAATAACATCTTGATTGAAGAAAACTTCTCATCAGACACCTAAACTTCACCTCCACCTTGCACTACAGGCAAAGAGAATGACTGGGGGATTGTGGGTAGGGGATTGATATTTAACAGTTTTGCTGTGGTGCTCATTGCCTTCTCCTGCTGGCCAGGAGTGATATTCCCAACAGTAGTGATGTCGCGAACATAAAAATTTGGGTTCGCGAACGGTGAACGCAAACTTCCACAACTGTTCGCTAATGGGCGAACCGGGCGAACCGCCATAGACTTCAATAGGCAGGCGAACTTTAAAACCCACAGGGACTCTTTCTGGCCACAATAGTGATGGAAATGTTGTTTCAAGGGGACTAACACCTGGACTGTGGCATGCCGGAGGGGGATCCATGGCAAAACTCCCATGGAAAATTACATAGTTGATGCAGAGACTGGTTTTAAGCCATAAAGGGCATAAATCACCTAACATTCCTAAATTGTTTGGAATAACGTGCTTTAAAACATCAGGTATGATGTTGTATTGATCAGGTAGTGTAAGGGTTACGCCCGCTTCACAGTGACAGACCAAACTTCCCGTTTAAAGGGACAGTCTACACCAGAATTTTTATTGTTTTAAAAGATAGATAATCCCTTTATTACCCATTTCCCAGTTTTGCATAACTAACACATTTATAATAATATACTTTTAACCTCTGTGATTATCTTGTATCTAAGCCTCTGCAAACTGCCCCTTTTTTCAGTTCTTTTGACAGACTTGCAGTCTAGCCAATCATTGCCTGCTCCCAAATAACTTCTCGTGCACGAGCACATTGTTATCTATATGAAATACGTGAACTAACACCCTCTAGTGGTGAAAAACTGTTAAAATGCAATCTGAAAGAGGTGGGCTTCAAGGTCTAAGAAATTAGCATATGAACCTCCTAGGTTAATCTTTCAAATAAGAATACCAAGAGAACAAAGCAAAATTGGTGATAAAAGTAAATTGGAAAATTGTTTAAAATGACATGCTCTATCTGAATCATGAAAGTTTATTTTGGCTTGGACTGTCCCTTTAACGCACCGCAAACAACCGCAAACAGTCCATTTGCACAACCGCAAACTCCCCATTAGCACAAGGTTGGATACCAAGCTAGCCATGTCCCGTTCCTTGTCCTCACTGATGTCATTGAATGTTTCTTCCTCCACCCAGCCACGTACAACACCAAGGGTCCCCGAAAGGTGACAACAAGCCCCCTGGGACACCTGCTGTGTTTGGTCTTCCACCTCCTCAAAGCCACCTTCCTCCTTTGACTCCTCTTCTTCAGACTCCTCTCTCTGCATTGCCTCTCTCTGCGTTATTATAAGGTGTGTTAAGTAGTACTATTCCTATCAGTTTAATCCCTGTTACGTCCCCTATCAGGGGACGTGTATATGGCATCGATTTTAGGAACCGGGAGATGGAAAAAGATGCTTGGTCGGTCCTCCTACTTCAAATTTGGGGCATTGCGTGTGCAATCTAATGTGCCACCAGATAGGAGTGGTGTGTTACCCACTGTCAGTCCCTTCGGGATCCATCCCTCATTCATCTTAATAAAGGTGAGGTAATCTAGACTTTTTTTGACCTAGGCGACTTCTCTTTTCAATGACAATACCTCCTGCTGCACTGAAGGTCCTTTCTGACAGGACACTTGAAGCGGGGCAGGCCAGAAGTTCTATCGCAAATTGGGATAGCTCAGGCCACAGGTCAAGCCTGCACACCCAGTAGTCAAGGGGTTCATCGCTCCTCAGAGTGTCGATATCTGCAGTTAAGGCGAGGTAGTCTGCTACCTGTCGGTCGAGTCATTCTCTGAGGGTGGACCCAGAAGGGCTGTGGCGATGCGTAGGACTTAAAAAGCTCTGCATGTCCTCCAACAACACGTCTGTAAAGCGTCCTGTCCTTGCCGGCGTGGTAATGGAAGGAGGATGATTACTTTCACCTCTTCCCCTGTTATATTCCCTTTGTGCTGTGACATCACCCTTATACGCTGAGTAAAGCATACTTTTTAATTTATTTTGGAACTGCTGCATCCTTTCCGACTTGCGGTAATTCAGTAACATTTCAGGCACTTTATGCTTATACTGGGGGTCTAGTAGCGTGGACACCCAGTACAGGTCGTTCTCCTTCAGCCTTTTTATACGAGGGTCCCTCAACAGGCACGACAGCATGAAAGACCCCATTTGCACAAGGTTGGATGCCAAGCTACTCATGTCCCGTTCCTCATCCTCAGTGATCTCACTGAAGGTATGTTCTTCCCCCCAGCCACGTACAACACCACGGGTATCAGATAGGTGACAACGAGCACCCTGGGATGCCTGTTGTGGTTGGTTTTCCTCCTTCTCCTCAAAGCCACATTCCTCCTCTGACTCCTCTTCCTCACAATCCTCTTCCAGTGTTGCCGCAGGTCCAGCAAGCGATGCTGATAAGGCTGTTTCTGGTGGTGATGGTGGCCACAAATCTTCCTGTTCCTCTTCACACTCATCTACGGCCTGATCCAGCACTCATCGCAGGGCACGCTCCAGGAAGAAAACAAATGGTATGATGTCGCTGATGGTGCCTTCGGTGCGACTGACTAGGTTTGTCACCTCCTCAAAAGGATGCATGAGCCTACAGGCATTGCGCATGAGCGTCCAGTAATGTGGCAAAAAAATTCCCAGCTCCGCAGAGGCTGTCCTAGCACCCCGGTCATACAAATAGTCGTTAATGGCTTTTTCTTGTTGGATCAGGCGGTCGAACATTAGGAGTGTTTAATTCCAACGTGTCGGGCTGTCACAAATCAAGCGCCTCACTGGCATGTTGTTTCGCCGCTGGATATCTGAAAAGTGCGCCGTGGCCGTGTAGGAATGCCTGAAATGGCCACACACCTTCCTGGCCTGCTTCAGGATGTCCTGTAAGCCTGGGTACTTATGCACAAAGCGTTGTATGATCAGATTACACACATGTGCCATGCACGGCACATGTGTCAACTTGCCCAAATTCAATGCCGCCACCAAATTTCTTCCGTTGTCACTAACCACTTTGCCGATCTCCAGTTGGTGCGGAGTCAGCCACTGATCCACCTGTGCGTTCAGGGCGGACAGGAGTGCTGGTCCGGTGTGACTCTCTGCTTTCAGGCAAGTCAACCCCAAGACGGCGTGACACTGCCATATCCGGGATGTGGAATAGTACCTGGGGAGCTGGGGGAGTGCCGTTGATGTGGAGCAAGACGCAGCAGCAGAAGAGGACACAGCCGAGGAGGTTATGGAAGAGGATGGAGTAGGAGGAGTAGAGGAGGTGGCAGCAGGCCTGCCTGCAAGTCGTGGCGGTGTCACCAACTCCTCTGCAGAGCCACGCATTCCATGCTTGGCAGCCGTCAGCAGGTTTACCCAATGCGCAGTGTAGGTGATATACCTGCCCTGACCATGCTTTGCAGACCAGGTATCAGTAGTCAGATGGACCCTTGCCCCAACACTGTGTGCCAGACATGCCATTACTTCCTTTTGCACAATCGAGTACAGGTTGGGGATTGCCTTTTGTGCAAAGAAATTTTGGCCGGGTACCTTCAACTGCGGTGTCCCAATAGCTACAAATTTATGAACACCTCAGACTCCACCAGCTTGTATGGTAAAAGCTGGCGTGCCAAGAGTTCAGTCAAGCCAGCTGTCACATGCCGGGCAACGGGGTGACTTTGTGACATTGGCTTCTTACACTCAAACATGTCCTTGACAGACACCTGACTGTGGGCAGATGAGCAGGAACTGCTCAAGGCGAGACACGGAGTGGCGGATGGTTGAGAGGGGGCAAGGGGGACAGCAGTGGTTGACATGGCTGAAGATGCTGGACCAGGAGGAGGATGGCGGCTTTGAGTTTGTGTGCTGCTTGTACTCATGTTTTGACCCCATAGGCGTTTGTGATGTGCGATCATGTGCCTTCGCAAAGCAGTTGTACCTAGTTGGGTGTTGGACTTCCCACGACTCAGTTTCTTTTGGTACAGGTTGGCATCGCTGTTGTCAGAGGCAGACACACAAAAAAAATGCCACACTGCTGAGCTCTGCAATGACGGCATTCTGTTGGTGGCAACAGCATGCGTTGATTGGCGTGCTTTCTGCTTGACCCCGGTTGCCGATGCATGCTGTCTGACTGTGCCACTAGCTCCTTGCGATGACCTCCCCCTCCTTCCAACTTGTCTCCTCCCCCTCTCTGTCTCCCCATCTGAACTTTCCCTTTCTTCTTCTCTTCTAGAGGGCACCCACGTGACATCCACGGACGCATCGTCATCATCAACCACTTCACTTGCATCTGACAACTCAACAAAGGAAGCAGCAGTGGGTACAACATCATCATCATCACACCGTACGTCCATGTGTGTAATGCTGCCTGACTGAGACATATCCCTGTTATCTACATCCTCTGGCAATAATGGTTGCGCATCACTATCACTCATTTCTTCCAACTGATGTGTAAATAACTCCTCTGACAGATCAAGTGAAGCGGCTGTGGTTCTATTGTTGGTAGTGGTGGCAGGCGGGCGAGTGGTAACTTGAGAGGTGCTCGAAGCTAAGCTGGAGGAGGATGGTGCGTCAAGGTTCCAAGCGGAAGCTATAGAAGATTGGGTGTCCTGTGTTAGCCAGTCAACTATGTCCTCAGAAATGTTCGAGTTCAGGGTATGTGGCCTCTGAACACTGGGCATTATTCTAGGGCCAAAGGGAATCACAGCACCACGAACACGACGGCCCCTTTGGGGTGGCCTGCCTCTGCCTGTCATATTTTTTTTCGAATAGTGGTACTATGCGTGCAAGCTACTGTGACAACAGATATGAGTGGCACTGTGCACTGGCAGAAGTTGTCAGAGTAGACGCTGTAGGCCTGATACACACGCTTGCAGACAACTAACTGCTATTCAATCTATTACAGTCAAAATTGTATTATTTTTTTTAAATGTACACTACTGTTACACCAGATATGAGTTGCACTGGGGTGACACTGTGCCCTGGCAGGCAGGCACTGAAACGCACACGTGTGAAGGAAACTGACTGCTATTATTTAACACAGTCAAAAAAGTGTTTTTTTTTTTTTTAAATGTACACTACTGTTACATCAGATATGAGTTGCACTGGGGTGACACTGTGCCCTGGCAGGCAGGCACTGAAACGCACACGTGTGAAGGAAACTGACTGCTATTATTTAGCACAGTCAAAAAAGTGTTGTTTTTTTTAAAGGTACACTACTGTTACACCAGATATGAGTTGCACTGGGGTGACACTGTGCCCTTGCAATCTATGGGGATAGGGATAAACTGGCACTACACTGGTTTTAAGTAAGAAAAAGAATCATTCGATTCCGGTGCTACCCCTTGGAAACAATTGGTTAACAAAAGAGAGAAAAAGGATAGACAGGGGTTTATATAGCACTCATACTTACTTATATGGGTATGAAGTTAGTTAAAAAAACTATACTTTAATTATTTGTTTAAAAGATATGGGGTGACAACCCCTACCGTTACACACGAACCACTACCTAATATCATGAAACTAAACTAAACTAAAAACAAGCCAACAGTCACTTCTCTGTTTCCTGGCCGATAGCAGGAAACGTCGGCATCAGGTGGCTGAAGTGACTGACCGGCAATATACAAAATATTTAGAGCAAACGCGTTTCGGCTATGACCTAGCCTTTCTCAATGCTATATTTTGCTGATAGTTAGTGAACCCGAGGCTGCCGGGTGCGCGGACTTTTAAACCCATTCTCAGACCGACAGTTAGCCAATTGGGTGAGTCTTTGAGAAGACGCCTTCTTAGTATCCAATGGTTACGCTGGGTGGGAGACGCCTACACACCTGATTGGACTATATGGCTGAGAAGTGTATTAGGTATGTCGCGCATGCGTGTTACTCCACTAATAGCATCTATAGAGAATCACTTGTATGACAACTGCTATATTTCCAAACAATATATATCTATGTTAATTGAACAAATAAGTATCGTATTCCAACGTAAACCATTCAAAACCCAAACTTAAACAATATTATACTCAAACGATTCCAGTATAGCGATTATTATGTACCCAAGCTTAGGTAGTGCTATACCGTTATAAAGTTTTTACAGCACTAATAACAGCCACAATACTATTGTTAGCCATATGTTAAACCAAATAATGCTAAACATTGTACATTAAAAGCTTTATTCTGATGATAAAGAATTATCACTTAAGTATCTGGCCAAACTTAAGTATATTGGGTTACATACTTGGTTATAATAATTCCCACAAAAATATAATATTTCTTGGAATTTATGTGGGTATGATCCAATTTATAACCTCCATATATAGCGATAGTAATTAGTGTGAAAAGTGAGTTTTTAGGCTTAATCCTCACTAGTTTATCACCAAATGTCTGCTTAGTAATGTACAGGTGACGCAATGGTATTACGTCTAAGGTTACAATATTGGTTTTCAATTCCGCTATCAATGGCATTAATATGATACTTGGGAAACCACAGACTTAGAATCCTACGGTAAATATCTTTTAATAATTATTGATTATTTACATTGTGGTTCTAAAAGAAAAAGTTTACTTAGATATATATTTTCTTTCTGGGTCCCAATCTATACATACATGATATTGACCAGATATCCTAGATCTTGAGGATCCTGGTCAGGCATATACTATGCACAGACTGGGACCAGCAAGCAGTGCTATAACATTCCATACAAGAAGTGATCTCTTGCTGCTATACATCTCATCAGATATATACCCAGTAATTGGGGTGACACTGTGCCCTGGCAGGCAGGCACTGAAACGCACACGTGTGAAGGAAACTGACTGCTATTATTTAGCACAGTCAAAAAAGTGTTGTTTTTTTTAAAGGTACACTACTGTTACACCAGATATGAGTTGCACTGGGGTGACACTGTGCCCTTGCAGGCAGGCACTGAAACGTACACGTGTGAAGGAAACTGACTGCTATTATTTAACACAGTCAAAAAAGTGTTTTGTTTTTTTTAAATGTACACTACTGTTACACCAGATATGAGTTGCACTGGGGTGACACTGTGCCCTGGCAGGCAGGCACTGAAACACACACGTGTGAAGGAAACTGACTGCTATTATTTAACACAGTCAAAAAAGTGTTGTTTTTTTTAAATCTACACTACTGTTACACCAGATATGAGTTGCACTGGGGTGACACTGTGCCCTGGCAGGCAGGCACTGAAACGCACACGTGTGAAGGAAACTGACTGCTATTATTTAACACAGTCAAAAAAGTGTTTGTTTTTTTAAATCTACACTACTGTTACACCAGATATGAGTTGCACTGGGGTGACACTGTGCCCTGGCAGGCAGGCACTGAAACGCACATGTGTGAAGGAAACTGACTGCTATTATTTAACACAGTCAAAAAAGTGTTGTTTTTTTAAAATCTACACTACTGTTACACCAGATATGAGTTGCACTGGGGTGACACTGTGCCCTGGTAGGCAGGCACTGAAACGCACACGTGTGAAGGAAACTGACTGCTATTATTTAACACAGTCAAAAAAGTGTTGTTGTTTTTTAAATCTACACTACTGTTACACCAGATATGAGGTGGCACTGGGCAAGTGAGCATAGTATACGCTGTGAACAGCCAATAGAATGCGAGCGCAATCTGATTGGCTGATTGGATCAGCCAAACCTATTGAACTTGAATCTGATTGGCTGATTCAATCAGCCAATCAGATTTTTCCTACCTTAATTCCGATTGACTGATAGAATCCTATCAGCCAATCGGAATTCGAGGGACGCCATCTTGGATGACGTCACTTAAAGGAACCTTCATTCGTCGGGAGTCGCCGGAAGAAGAGGATGGATCCGCGTCGGCTGCTTCAAGATGGTTGTTTCCTATGGGGATATCGTGCACGAGCATGTTTTTTAAGCTGGCTGCGTCCGTTAGCAACGCTGGTATTTAGAGTTGCAGTGGCGGTAAATATGCCTGTACGCTCCCTTTTTGGAGCCTAACGCAGCCCTTCAGAGAACTCTAAATACCAGCGTTGTTTAAAAGGTGCGGGGGGAAAAAAACACGCGTAGCTAACGCACCCCTTCTAACGCAAAACTCTAAATCTAGGTGATAGTATTTCTTCCTTGAATTTCTTTTTCAGTAAGAAATGTCATCTTATATGCCAGCCCATTTTATAACACCTGAGTAGGGGTGGTTTTTAAAAATAGATTGCAATCAGGAGGGGTTAGACAGTTGCAGAGAAAAAACTGGCCCAGATTTTAAAATATCCACTGCAAATAAATACATATGATACCCTGATTACATGTTATATTTTTATATATAATTATTCCTGCTTATAATAATAATACATTTACAATCAATACATATAGTGGTATAAACAAAGAGATATGACAGACAACATTGTTTAGAACAAAAAAAGGAACTTAGGGACATGTAAATATGTTTGCAAAAGATTTCTGACATAACACACACATATATGTATATGTATATATATATATAAAAAGAAAGGGGCAGGGTGGCGCAGACAACTCAAACTAAAAATATATAATCAATAAATATATAAAATATATACAGTTTATAGTAAAATATTATAGCAATGCATAGTTAAAAATAAAATCCCTTTTGAGGTTGAGGTTTATTTAATTGATTTATATTATATTTTAAAGTATTAATAATATTATTTTATAGTATTTTTTAGAAATATTAAGTATTATAAAACCTAATTAACTAATATGGATCTGTTAATAGACATATACTTATATTTTATATATTTATATTTATATTTTTATTCACACCCAAAATCTGATAATTCCGTTATTTCCATATGATGTCTTTTAATTGATATCAATCCCCTTTTTTCATACATGATATGTTATGAAATTTCGCTTTTTATAAATGTAATAATTTATGGAGTTTTTTATGTATTTTATATTATCTTATTCTGATGAAAAGTGTTTAGGTTTTGTATATATATATTCCTTTTAATACATGCTTAAAGATGTTAATGTTTTTACAGATTTTAGCATAGTTTTAGTATGGTCTGCCCCGCTTGGTCTTGACTCGCATACACAGGCATAACCGCTGTCTCGATTTTTAAGGGAACTATGTTGTCTGTATCCATGACAACAGTTTACCCTGAGCCAGAGGTCCTGGCATAAGCGCATGTCCGGAAGTACGCCTTGCGTGTCACGGACCCAGGAAATGCCGGCGTGCGTGTCAAACCTCCCGCGGTGGATCTCAAGAAGAATGTAGCTACTTTTGGGGTTACTATTTATAGGTGAGTCCTGTAATAGCCTGTATCTCTGATGAAGAAGGGAACTTAATTTATTTAACCCTTCGAAACGCGTAAGATTCTCTAAGAAAGGTACATTACCTGTTGTATGAATTATATGAACTATTTGATACTTCTGTAAATGTGGAGCCTGCATCTGCCTTTGAACCAAGATTCCCACTGCGGACACCTATTGAATTCTTGGGCTGCAGCTTTATCACTTCTATGTGCTCTCTTCATACCTCATTAGTTGAGGTTTTTTATGTGAGTGTACCTTATTGTATGTCATTTATGTTCCATTAAAGCAGTTTTACACTATGTTTGCTTTTCTGGTTCTCTTTATATGACACCAACTCTGGAATTGGAAGTTACTACTTACTAAAGAGAGCACGAGGATTTTTGGAGGATTCTACTATCCATATTCCAAGATACAGAAGTCTGCATTCTGGGAGATCCAGTGGATGATTCTATCTTTTCTACAGGGAGTGCCTCATTCTGTTTTGAAAGTGCTACATTCTTACCTCATGTGATTGAGGTTCATTCAAGTAAGTGCACATCTAATAGGGGATTAAAACCTGAAGACTCTATCCTCTACATTTGATGTGCTCCTGATTACCTCTGATCGTTTAGGATTTTTTATATAGCTTATGGACATTTGTAACATATTAAATATTGATATTGCATTATATTAATTATTTATTTTATTTTATTTTTAACTATGCATTGCTATAATATTTTACTATAAACTGTATATATTTTATATATTTATTGATTATATATTTTTAGTTTGAGTTGTCTGCGCCACCCTGCCCCTTTCTTTTTATGTTCCTTTTTGAGGAGTGATAGGTCTCCTCTATTCTTTTTGGGTTTTGGCAGCTGGATACTACCTACTGAAAATATATATACCTCTATGAGGTGCTGGGTATAGAGTATATACCTTGTGGCATTGCTTTATTCGACAGTGAGCGCCTGGGAGTGATTCAGTGGATTCTTTCTACTGGTTCATTTATCTGTTGTCTCTGTATATATATATATATATATATATATATATATATATATATATATATATATATATATATATATATATACACACACAAGTATGTGCAAGGATATATGTACAAATTCTAGCATTAATAAAAATAATAAAAAAATATGACAAGGAATTGGAATAATTGTGCTTTATACAAAAAAATCATAACCACCATAAAAAGGGTAAATCTTATGGACTCTTGCCAATATGAAAGAAATGAATTTATCAGGTAAATTCTTACATAAATTATGTTTTCTTTCATGTAATTGGCAAGAGTCCATGAGCTAGTGACGTATGGGATAGCAAATACCCAAGATGTGGCACTCCACGCATGAGTCACTAGAGAGGGAGGGATAAAAATAAAGACAGCCAATTCCGCTGAAAAATTAATCCACAACCTAAATCAAAAGTTTTAATCTCATAATGAAAAAACCTGAAATTATAAGCAGAAGAATCAAACTGAAACAGCTGCCTGAAGTACTTTTCTACCAAAAACTGCTTCTGAAGAAGAAAAAACATCAAAATGGTAGAATTTAGTAAAAGTATGCAAAGAAGACCAAGTTGCTGCTTTGCAAATCTGATCAACAGAAGCTTCATTCTTAAAAGCCCAGGAAGTAGAAACTGACCTAGTAGAATGAGCCGTAATCCTCTGAGGCGGGATTTACCCGACTCCAAATAAGCATGATGAATCAAAAGCTTTAACCAAGATGCCAAAGAAATGGCAGAAGCCTTCTGACCTTTCTTAGAGCCAGAAAAGAAGACAAATAGACTAGAAGACTTTCTGAAATCTTTAGTAGCTTCAACATAATATTTCAAAGCTCTTACCATATCCAAAGAATGTAAAAATCTCTCCAGAGAATTCTTAGGATTAGGACACAATGAAGGGACAACAATTTATCTACTAATGTGGTTGGAATTCACAACCTTAGGTAAAAATGTAAATGAAGTCCGCAAGACCGTCTTATCCTGATGAAAAATCAGAAAAGGAGACTCATAAGAAAGAGCAGATAATTCAGAAACTCTTCTAGCAGAAGAGATGGCCAAAAGGAACAATACTTTCCAAGAAAGTAATTTAATGTCCAGAGAATGCATAGGCTCAAACGGTGGAGCCTGTAAAGCTTTCAAAACCAAATTAAGACTCCAAGGAGGAGAGATTAATTTAATGACAGGCTTGATACGAACCAAAGCCTGTACAAAACAATGAATATCAGGAAGATTAGCAATTTGTCTGTGAAACAGAACAGAAAGAGCAGAGATTTGTCCTTTCAAGGAACTTGCAGACAAACCCTTATCTAAACCATCCTGAAGAAACTGTAAAATTCTAGGAATTCTAAAAGAATGCCAAGAAAATTTATGAGAAGAACACCATGAAATGTAAGTCTTCCAAACTCGATAATAAATCTTTCTAGACACAGATTTACGAGCCTGCAACATAGTATTAATCACTGAGTCAGAGAAACCTCTATGACTAAGCACTAAGCGTTCAATCTCCATACCTTCAAATTTAATGATTTGAGATCCTGATGGAAAAATGGGCCTTGAGATAGAAGGTCTGGCCTTAACGGAAGTGGCCAAGGTTGGCAACTGGACATCCGAACAAGATCCGCATACCAAAACCTGTGTGGCCATGCTGGAGCCACCAGCAGTACAAACGAACCCTCCATTATGATTTTGGAAATCACTCTTGGAAGAAGAACTAGAGACGGAAAGATATAAGCAGGTTGATAACTCCAAGGAAGTGTCAACACATCCACTGCTTCCGTCTGAGGATCCCTGGACCTGGACAGATACCTGGGAAGTTTCCTGTTTAGACGAGAAGAAATCAGATCTATTTCTGGAAGCCCCCACATCTGAACAATCTGAAAAAAACACATCTGGGTGAAGAGACCACTCTCCTGGATATAAAGTCTGGCGACTGAGATAATTCGCTTCCCAATTGTCTATACCTGGGATATGGACCGCAGAAATTAGACAGGAGCTGGATTCTGCCCAAGCAAGTATCCGAGATACTTCTTTCATAACTTGAGGACTGTGAGTCCCACCTTGATGATTGACATACACCACGGTTGTGACATTGTCTGTCTGAAAACAAATAAACGGTTCTCTCTTCAGAAGAGGCCAAAACTGAAGAGCTCTGAGAATCACACAGAGTTCCAAAATATTGATTGGTAATCTCGCCTCTTGAGATTTCCAAACCCCCTGTGCTGTCAGAGATCCCCAGACAGCTCCCCAACCTGAAAGACTCGCATCTGTTGTGATCACAGTCCAGGTTGGACGAACAAAAGAGGCCCCTTGAACTAAACGATGGTGATCTAACCACCAAGTCAGAGATAGTCGAACATTGGGATTTAAGGATATTAATTGTGATATCCTTGTATAATCCCTGCACCATTGATTCAGCATACACAGCTGAAGAGGTCTCATGTGAAAACGAGCAAAGGGGATCGCGTCCGATGCTGCAGTCATGAGACCTAAAACCTCCATGCACATAGCTACTGAATGATTGAAACTGAAGGTTCCAACAAGCTGCAACCAATTCCAGGTGTCTTTTGTCTGTTAGAGACAAAGTCATGGATACTGAATCTATTTGGAAACCTAAAAAGGTTACACTTGTCTGAGGAGTCAAAGTACTTTTTGGTAAATTGATCCTCCAACCATGTTTTCGAAGAAACAACACTAGTTGATTTGTGTGAGATTCTGCAGAACGTAAAGACTGAGCAAGTACCAAGATATTGTCCAAATAAGGAAACACTGCAATACCCCGCTCTCTGATTACAGAGAGTAGGGTACCGAGAACCTTTGAAAAGATCTTTTGAGCTGTCGCTAGGCGAAAAGGAAGAGCAACAAATTGTTAATGCTTGTCTAGAAAAGAGAATCTCAGGAACTGATGGTGATCTGGATGAATCGGAATATGAAGATATGCCTCCTGTAAGTCTATTGTGGACATATAATGCCCTTGCTGAACAAAAGGCAGAATAGTCCTTATAGTCACCATTTTGAATGTTGGTATTCTTACATAACGATTCAAAATTTTTAGATCCAGAACTGGTCTGAAAGAATTCTCCTTCTTTGGAACAATGAACAGATTTGAATAAAACCCCATACCCCGTTCCTGAACAGGAACTGGCACAATTACCCCAGATACCTCCAGGTCTGAAACACACTTCAGGAAAGCCTGAGCCTTTTCTGGGTTCACTGGAATACGTGAGAGAAAGAAACTTCTCACAGGCGGTCTTACTTTGAAACCTATTCTGTACCCTTGAGAAACAATGTTCTGATCCAATGATTTTGGATTGAATTGATCCAAACATCTTTGAAAAATTTTAATCTGCCCCCTACCAGCTGAGCTGGAATGAGGGCCGCACCTTCATGCGGACTTGGGGGCTGATTTAGATCATTTAAATCAGTGTTTCTCAACAGCCGGGCCGCGGCCTGCAGGTGGGCCGCGACCCGACATAGCCTCCAGACACTCGCTCTGACAGGCCCGTCTTTACACATGTCCAAAATTTCAGACGGGCCTGTTAGATTGCCACTGCGCATGTTTGTATGCGCCACTGCGCATGTCTGTATGCCCAGTGTTAACAGGTAGCGGCGCACTGTGAGTAGCGGCAAGTGGCGGGCGACGTGCAGAGCGGATCGGCTCACAGGTAAGGAAGTTACTGTCACCAATGACAAATAATTATGGCCACTGACACTAACATGTATATTTAGGGCGGCCACTGGACACCAATGTGTATGTGTACAATATATATATATATATATATATATATATATATATATATATATATATATACAGGGAGTGCAGAATTATTAGGCAAATGAGTATTTTGACCACATCATCCTCTTTA